>NW_005843397.1:93959-99062 GCF_000455745.1 Alligator sinensis | reverse complement strand
CCTTGCTGGCTGCGGTCTGGCATTGGCGGCTCATGTTCATCTTGGAGTCAATAATGACTCCGAGATCCCTTTCTGCCTCTGTGCTTTCAGGAAGGGAACTCCCCAGCCTGTATGTGTGCTGTGGATTCCCTCTCCCAAGCTGCAGCACCCTGCATTTGTCTACGTTGAACCTCATCCTATTCTCGTCTGCCCACTTTTGTAGTCTGTCTAAATCTAGTTGCAGCCTTTCCTTCCCTTCAAGTGTGTCCACCTCACCCCACATCTCGCTCGACCTCTTGACCTGCAGCACCCTGCATGCTCCAGGCCTACCCAGTACCGTGGCAAGGAAGTTTGCCGCTCAGGACAAAGCCTGCAGTGGCAGCCCACCTTTGCCCCATGTTCAGATTTGAGGGGCATAGGCCCCCCCCATGCTTGCCTGGGAGTGCACACAGTGATGGGAGCTGCCCTCCCCCTATCCCTGTGCCTTCCCAAACAGCTGATCACAGCTCTGCTCTGCGCCCTGCTCCAGCTGGGCAGCGCCTGTTGGCGCCCCTTTGCTTCAGTGCCCCGGGAGGTCAAGCCGCTCATGGTCGCCTGCCCCCCCCCCCACATTGCTATGGCACAGGGCCTTGCCAGTGCCCCTCACTCCAGACCCACAGCCCCTGCCCCCCCCCCCAAGCCTTGCCAGTGCCCCTCACTTCAGACCAGGAGCCCCTGATCTGCCTCCAAGCCATGAGCCACGTGCTATCGGCCACAGATATTGGCCTGTTGGGTACAGGGCCCTGTCCTCCCTCCTACAGCTCTGGTTGGCCCAACCCCTTGACCTGGGCCCCAGCCCAGAGCTGCTCTTGGGGCTGGACCGAGGTCCAGGGTCACAGACCTGGGATGCAGCCAGCTCTGGGGTAGGGATCAGGGCTGGGTATCTCGGGGCTCCTGAGCTGTGACGGGTGCTGGGGGTGGGGGTACCCAAGGGAAAACTGAGGCAGGGCCTTACCGATGGTCATGGCCAGCATCTGCTCCATGCACACATTGTGGGCCGGCCCACAGGTCACCCGGGTCACATTGGGCTGGACCAAGGCTTGTACATAGGTGCCCTCATGGCTGTAGCAGTCCAGGCTGAGGGCCACTGCGGGGTGGAAGAGAAGAGAGGCCACAGCTCCCAGGTGTCCGGGCTCTACACCCGCCTGCTCGTACACTCAGACCCCACTGCCCTCCCAGAGGACCCAGGTGTCCAGGCTCCCAGTCCCCTCTCCTCTCACCCCTACCCTGCACTCCCTCCCAGAGCTGGAGAGACCCCAGGTGTCCGGGTTGAGGGGACCCAGGCATTCAGGCTTCCCTCTCTGCCCCCTGCCCCCTTCCCCACTCTGCTACCTTCAATCAGCAGCACCGAGGCCAGGAGACCCCAGAGGGCCCAGGGAGGGGGGCAGCGGTGAGGCATCGCAGGGCCGGATCCTGCCAGGGGGTCCTGAGGCTCAACAGGAGGCGTCTGTTCTGGGGTCTGGCCCCCGGGGCAGGAGGGTCTATATACGGCTCCTGTCTCCGCCCCCCACCCTCCTACCCCCAACTCCTCCCCTGGTGCCACCTCTTGAATTCGTCCCAACACGTAGATCTGCCAGGAAGTGCTGGACTCCCAGGGAGCGGGGATCAGGGCAGGAGCCTCCCTGCCTTACCGCTGCCCCTCACTCCTGACCCCCAGCCCCTGCCCCACTCCCAGCCCTGCCCGTGTCACTCACTCACAGCCCCTTGCTCCCCTCAGCCCTGCTGGTGCCCCTCACTCCTGACCTGCAGCCCCCCCTTTCAGCTGTGACCCATGTTGTATTGGTCACAGACATTGGCCTGTTGTGACCAGCCTCCCTCCCAGTGCTGTGGTTGGGCCCCGGGAGCCCGGGCCGAGGTCCAGGGTCACAGACCTGGGATTGCAGCCAGCTCTGGGCTGGGTGGGGGAGGGCGGGCAAGGGCTGGGTATCACAGGGCCCCTAAGCTGCGGCTGGCCTGGGGTGGGGGGCATGCTAAATGAAACTGAGGCTGGGGCAGCTTGGGAAGAGAACCCAGGAGTCCTGGCATACCTTACAGACCCCCATGCCCCAAGTAGGGATACAACCCCTGTGTGGGTGCTGTGCCAAGGCTCCTGCTGGGTGGTTAGAGAGTCTTGCCCCTGTGCTCAGGCTCAAACCAATGCTGCAGTGGGGGCAGGAAGGGATTTCCCCCTGCTCAGACTGGTATGGACTGGGGGGAGTTGCCTTCTGCTGCAGCAGGGGCACAGCCTCAGCCTGGGGTCTCTGTAGCATCCATGAGCCCGCTGGCAGCTGCAGGACGTTGGCAGCTGTGGCCCCCCTGCTTTCCCCAGGGCAGGGGTGGGGGCGATGCCTGGGGCTGTGTCAGGTTGACGGTCACGTGGCTCAGAGGTCAGGCACGGGGTTTGTCTGGGCTGGTTTGAACAGGGCTGATCCTTCCTCAGGCAGGTGCTGAACTAGATGTGACTTTGCAGGTCAAATTGCATGTCTGGATGTGTGTACATGTGCACACGTACATGTATATGTGTGTACACACACCCCTGCATACTTGCAGGATCAGGGTGTGAGCTGTGCACAACCCTGGCTGGCCAATGAGGGGAGGGAGACGTGTGCATTCAGCCCCCCCGTTCCCCCCCAACACACACACAGAGCCCTTCCCCTACAAGCGTGTGCCCACACACCCCCACACCCTCCCTGCAGGGGTGCACATGCATGCATACACACACATGCACCCTGCAAGTCTGCATGAACATATACACGCATGCACGCATGCTTGCCAGTGTGGGTATGTGTGCATGCCCCCTGCAAGTGTGCATGCACACACACATGCACACCCTGCAAGCATGTGGTCCCTGTAGCCAAGGGAAGGCCCCAGTTTGCAGTACCAGGCCCACCAGCAGTGACAGGAGGAGCATCCAGAGCCCCCAGAAGGGGCCGAGGGACAGGCAGGGACATGGGGGTCTTGCCTCTGCCACACGAGCATCCAGACCCTGCAGCCCTGACCTTGCAAGGGCCGCACGCTGCCAGGAACATCCGCACACATCCCAGCCGCGTCCAGGAGCCGCAGGGAAAGGGGACCCTCTTCCAGAAGCATGGGCTGGGGTGGGGGCAGAGATGGGTCACAGCCCTGGGCTGCCCAGCACGTGTCAGGGCTTCTTTGGTTCTTGAAACTGCAGCAAAGCAGGTGGAGACAGGCCCCGGGGCACTGCCCCCAGAGCCAGGGCAGGACAGGTTCCTGGCAGGCCACGCTCCATGAGCAGGGCGGGCGGCTGGACCTGTGCCAGGCCGGCACGTGCGACTGGTGCCTGGCTGATAAGGCAGGTGTTTGCCTGGAGCAGTGGCTTACAAAGCAAACACAGGCAGCAGCTGAAGATGCTTTAACCAGGGACAGACTCACCTGGGAGCCGGGCCCAGTGATGGGGGCACCAGCAGGATCCCTGGCGCCAGTGGGCTCCATCTCCAGGTCTCCCTGTGTCTTCTGGCAGCAGCAGCTGGGAGCGCGACAAAGCCAGACACAGAGTTCAATGGGAGACGGCGCTCGTCCTGGTAGCCCAGGTCAAGGAGAGATTTACACACTACAGGGCCTCCCCGTAGCGCTAGGGTTCCCCCAGACCCTTTTGGGAGTGCCATGGGGGGCACTGAGAGGCCACACTCAGCAGACAGTCCCAGAAATGTCAGCGAGGAGCCGGCTGGGTGCAACGGGGCTGTTGGCAGTCCCCGTTCAGAGGAGAACAGCACTTTCCCCGGGTGCAGCCAAGAAGCAAGTGGGAAGGAGGAGCTGGCAGTTCCTGAGGGACCTCGAGTCCAGCCCAGGCGCCTGGACCTGCACCCTGCCTTGTGCCAGGGAGTCTCCTGGGAGCGAGCATGACTGGGGTCTAAGCAGGGTTTTCCCCTGGTCCCGTGGCCATTGCCCCCATGCTCGTAGCTGCTGCTGCCCCTTTCCCCAGGAGTGCATCCCCTTCTGTGGCACATGTGGCTGCCACATCTATTGCGCCACGATGACACGCAGGCAGAGGAACTTCCTCTTGTTCGCTCCAAACAGCCGCCAGGTCTGTTGTGCGTCACAGCCCCTGCAGCGAGAGGGAGCAAAGACTCAGTCCTCAGTTGCTTTCTCTTCCCCATTTAGTGCTTGTCACGGCCCTGCTCCAGCTTCCCTTGACTCGTCAGACAGGCCTGGTCTCATCATCCTCATTGCCCTTCTCTGCACGTCTCAACTTCCTCCATCTCTCGGCTGAGCTGCAGGGACGGGACATGGAGGTGGGTTGTCCCACATCCCCACCAACTGCAGGGCCCAGGTGTGAACACCTTCCCACCCGAACCAAAGGGCAAGATGCTCCCAGGCAGGGAGGCTGTGGCCACGGCCTATGGGATACCAAGCTCTCAGTCTGTCTCCAGGGCTGGCAGCAACAGGGCATTAGCCAGGTCCAGGCAGGCAGCAGGCCTGCAAGCAGGAGGCAGCCCCGGGGCTGGACATGGGGCAGGCTCTGGCATGGTCCATGTCAGTCTTGGGTTGGCCTGGTCCCTGCTCAGGACCTCTGGGAGAGGAGCTGGGGGCCTCCCTCATTGCCCACACTGGAGGCAGAGGCCAGGTCGGCAGCAGAGGAACACAGCCCCGGGCCTGGGGCTGCGCATGGGCCGGGTGGCCATGCAACTAGCCGCAACGCTGGCTCTGCGGCTATTTCTGCTCTGTGCTGGGGCACGAGCAACGCTGGCGAAACGCCGGCGCAGAGTGGGACCCGCAGGGGCACAGTGGTCCGACCCCAGCCCGCAGCAGGCCCAGCCCGTCATGTGAACCAGCTCAGGCAACTCTGCATCCCAGCATGACGCCACTGCCGGGACACCGCCAGGCATCAGCCCCGGGCATGCGTGGGGGGGAGCTGGTGCATGGCTCTGGGGGCACCGCAGGGGCACGGGGTGCAGCAGGGGTCAGGGGGCGCCGGCCCCGGTGGCTGGGCGGACAGCCCAGGCGTGGTGGTTGCCTGTTCCCCGCCCCCGACACCCTTGGCGGAGAGGACCCGGGCACCGGCAGGTTCCCACGCTGCCGCCCCCGGGGGAGGGACCCGGGCGGCCCCGGCCCCCCCGGCGCGCCGGAGGCGGAGGGGAAGGGGCA
>NW_005843397.1:88456-92967 GCF_000455745.1 Alligator sinensis | reverse complement strand
AGGGGCGGTGGGTGTGTTGGGGTTGATGCCATATGTTTGCTTTGCAGCGCGTGCAGAGCTGGTACAGCGTAAGTGCCCCCCCCTCCACCCAGTCCCACCCTGGCCCCTCCTATTGCGGGGGTGTCCAGCATCCTCTGACCTTTGACCCCCTGCCCTGGCCCTGAGGAGTCGGGGGTTGGCCTGGGCTCTGCTTCCTGCCCCCTCCCTGGTACAGCAGGGCCCTGAGTAGGATGGGGTTAATGGTGGGGTGGACCAAGGAGCCTGGACCTGAATGAGCACAGCCCCCAACTTTCCAGTGACCCCCTGACCCCCTGCTCAGAGCACAGTGACCCCTGACCCCCATGACACCAGAGCTGTGCCCCCACACACTGGGCCAGGCCAGGGCAGGGCCTGGCATGGGGGGGAGGGCAGGGCGACACCCATGTCTCCCCCTGCAGGTGCTAAGCCCAACCTACAAGCAGCGCAATGAGGATTTCCACCGCATCTTCAAGGGGCTGCATGAGGCCGAGCGCCTTCTCGTAGGTGTGTGGGGGGGCCGGCCCCGTGATGCCCCTCACTCCTGACTCGCAGCCCTCACCCCAGCTCTGCGGTACCCCGCCCTGCCCCGCGGTGCCCCGCACTGCCGACCCTTTACCCTGCCCCAGCCCTGCTGGTACCCCTTGCTCACAACCCCCAACCCTGCTGGTGCTCCTCCCAACCTGCAGTCCCCCTGCCCTGGGCTGGTGCCCCTCACTCCTGACCTCACCCCCGCAGCCCCGGGCAGGTGCTGACGCATCTGCTCCCTGCAGACTACTCGTGCGCGCTGCAGCGGGACATCCTGCTCCAGGGCCGGCTCTACCTGTCTGAGACGCGGCTCTGCTTCTACAGCAACATTTTCCGCTGGGAGACTGCGGTGAGCTGTCCCGGCCCCCACTGAAGCCACCCTGCCCCAGACCTGCCCTGACCCTTCACCCCTAACCTCTGCCCCTTCCCCTACAGATCTCCATCCCATTGAAGGAGGTGACACACCTGCGCAAGGAGAAAACGGCCAAGCTCATCCCCAATGCCATCCTCATCTGCACCAAGGCTGAGAAGGTGAGAGCCCCCTGCCTCATGCCCATGCCCCTGACCCCTCCCCAGCCTGACACCCCCCTGACACCTTCCTGCTGCCCCCAGCACTTCTTCACATCGTTTGGTGCCCGAGACCGCTGCTTCGACCTGATCCACGGGCTCTGGATTAACGCACAGTTGGGCAAGGTGCCGGAGTGGGGGCAGGGTGAGAGGGAGGCCAGGGGTGTGGGGCCCAAGGCCAGGCTGGGCCGGGGTCCAGGTCCGCTGTGCCTTGACCTGGGGCCCGGCTCGCAGACACTGTCGCCACGGGAGCTGCGGCGCATTTTGCACCAGGGCTACGGCGCCGAGCTCGGCCTCACCAGCGAGGATGATGACTACGTGACCCCCACCCTGGGGTGAGTGACTGACCCCTGACCCTGCTGTCTGCCCTTGACCCTGCCTGATGACCTTGATCCACCCCCTATGCTGGGGTGAAGTCTGCCCCTGCGACCTCTGCCCCACCTGTTTTCCTTGCTTGACCCCAGCCTGGTGATCTTGACCACTCGCAGTATGCTAGGCTGACCCTTGACCCCCTTACTAAAGCCACTGCTGTAGTCCTTGCTGGACCCATGGCTTGGTGACCTTGACCCCATCCCCGCCATGCTGGGCTGAGCTGCGCCCCTGAGCTCTCAGCCCCTAGTGCTGACCTCTCTTGACCCTGGCCTGGTGATCTTGCCTTCCCCCACCTTGCTGGGTTGCCCCTTGACCCCATGACCTCAGGCCCTGGTGCTCACCTCCCTTGACCCCAGCACAGTGACCTTGCCTTCCCCCACCTTCCTGGGGTTACCCCATGACCCCTGCTACCCCCTGGACCATAACCCACACGGCTGCCCCTGCCCCACAGCAGTGCCAAGGAGGGTGACGACCCCGAGCTGAGCGACCCACAGCCAGATGCCAGTCCCGAGCCGGGCCCACGGGGTGCTGGCCACTACCACAGCCCTCCCTCACCAGCCAGCAGCAGCGATGGCACTGTCTCTGTGAGCTAGCGCAGGGTGGGGGGAAGACCGGCGGGGGGCAGCTGGGGATACTGAGACCCTCCCCAGCAGCGGATGGGGGTGGGGAGACTCCCGAAGGCAAGGGTGACCCCTATGGCCACTCAGCAGGTGGTGGAGGATGTGGAGGACCCAGCAGTCGGTGCAGCGGAACAGACAGTGACGCCAGTGCAAGACCCGCCCAAGCCTGAGGGGCCAGGGGACACCCCTCTGCCCACCCCCGCTCCTTCCCCGGGTGATGTGGCGCCCAGTGAGGAGCTGCCAACTGACGTGAGCCGCTCCTGTTCCTCCTGTGCCTCCTCCTCCTCCACACACGATGAAGGCGACGGGCCTCCTGGGCACTCATTGCTTGGCCCCGCTGCCCTCCCGGAGCTGGGGAGGGAACCCAGGAGTCCTGGGCCCAGATCAGAGCCAGTGCCCACAGCTGAGGTGGACTCCTTTTCGGACCTGCCTGGGCGGTTGCTGATCAATGCAGTGTACCACGTCGGCGCTGAGCGCCTGCAGCAGATGCTGTTCAGCGACTCGCCCTTCATGCGGGACTTCCTGGCCCAGCGCAAGTTCACAGGTGGGCATGGAGGGGAGGGGGTCTCCACCGCGCTGGCCAGCCCGGCTTCTCAGCTCTTCTGGAGGGAAGGTTGGGAGAGCACTGGGTGACACAGACCCAAGAGTTTGAAAAGAGTTGGCTTGGGGGCTGTGTGACTTGGGCAAGACGGCCCTCATGGGGGGGTTGCGCCAGCTCTCGAGGCACACACCCGGCACCACCACTGCACATTCTGGCTGCCTGCCCATTTCAGGGTTGCTGTATTGTCTGGGATACAGCTCGCCACCTCCATGCACAGGTTGCTATAGAGATCCCATATTAAAAAAAGGATCTTCTGTGGTGGTCCCAGAGTGGCAGCAGTGAGGGAGCCAGCCCTCTACTCAGGCTGAAGCCTGTGGGCTTACCTGGTGGACTAGGTTCATCCGCAGCCCCGAATCAGGCCATGTCCAACTGCCGGGAGCTTCCCACAGGGCCAGACACTGGGTGGTGGAGGAGCAGCGTCCATGTGAGCCCCTGAAGAGAGTGCTGCCCTTGCCCCCGCATACCTCCGTAGCCAGTCTCTGGCCTTATGGGGAGCCGTATTTCTTACATACGACATGTACCTCACTTTCCCCCGCTGGGCCTTGTGCTTCATAAGCTAGTCCATACAGCACAGAGGAGGGCTGGGCTGGGGGGCAGGTGCAGCCACCATTAGGGCCCCAGAGCCATCCTGCTGGGGGGGGTAGAGGGCCTGGGCCCCACCAACCCTGATGCCCCCCTGCCCTACAGACTTGACATTGACAGCATGGAGTGGCGAGAACAAGTGCCGTCAGAGCCGTGTGCTGTCCTACACCATCCCTGTCACCAACCCGCTGGGCCCCAAGGCCGTTGCCGTGATAGAGACACAGGTGAGGAGTGTCCTAGTGCTGTGGGGAGGGCACCGACACCAGCGCTGTGGGCGGCTAGCACTGGTGCCATGGCTGCACTAACCCGTCTCCCCCTGGCCCCTGCAGAACCTCTTTCGCCCTGGCACCCAGAGCGGGGCCTGCGCCGTGGACTCTGAGGTCATCACGCAGGGCATCCCCTACCAGGACTACTTCTACACCACGCACCGCTACTGCATCAGTGCCCTGGCTCACAGCCGGGCCCGGCTCCGGTAAGTGCCATGCTGCTGCAGGGAGCTCTGGGAACCGCCCCTGTGATCCTGCCCTGTGCAAGCTGGGGGGCTGTGAAGGCTCAAGAATGCGTGACCCCTGGGCCCTGTCCCCCATGCAGGGTTTCGTCGGAGATCCGGTACCGCAAGCAGCCCTGGACACTGGTGAAAGCACTGATCGAGAAGAACGCATGGGGTGGCGTGGAAGAGTACTTCCAGCACCTGGGTAGGCCACGTGCCCTGGGGACACCCATGAGCCTGAGCCCTCGTGCTGGGAGGAGAGGGAGGCTGTAGCGGGGAGGGTGTGCACTGTGGGAGCCAGGGGTCGGTGTGCTGGAGCCAGCTGCAGCTGTGGGGCTGGCTCCTGGATGGAGCTCATTCTGGCAGTCCCCATCTGTGTCCCACGGGAGCCCATTCTCTGGACAGCCCGCAGCTCCATGCTGTCCGCTGACACCCCCGTGGCTCTGTGTCCCCTCAGAGCTGGCCCTGGCGCAGGCTGAGAAGGCACTGTTGGAGGAGAGCGGCTGTGGGAAGGAGCCACGGGGGCTGCGGCGCCGCAAACGCGCCTTGGCCTGGAGGCCACCCCACCACACCGAGGCCCCTGGGGCTGGCGCCCAGGGTGGACCACGCACCATGCACCCCTCTGGTGAGCCGTGCTAGTCCTTAGGGCTTGGAGGGCAGTGGGGGCTGCCCTGCGGGGGTGGGGAGCTGGTGGGGCACTGGATTTTCCTCACCTGTCCTCCCCCTGCCATAGGCA
>NW_005843397.1:85874-88425 GCF_000455745.1 Alligator sinensis | reverse complement strand
GGGGGGGCACTGGTTTTTCCCCCCCCCCCCCCCCCCTGCCATAGGCAGCTTGTCGGCACGGCTGACGGAGCAGGTGCTGGAGCGTGGGCCAGGCCACAGCATCTCCACCATCATCCTCGTCATCAGCCTGGTGTAAGGGAGGTTCAGAGGGGGACAGGACTGGGGTTGGAGCTGGGGGGGCGCTGGCATGGCTGTGGAGCCCAGACAGTGCTGGGCGGGGGGTAATGCAGCTGGGCGACTCCAGGGGGGCTGAGGCTGGAGCAGGGGAGGTGGGCACAGCTGGGGCAGGAGTTGCCCTGGTAGGGGGTGAGGGGCTTGAGCGCGGGAGCTGTCTCATGTCGCTCCCTTCCTTCTCCTGCGCCCTCAGGATCTGTGTGAGGTACTGGACACCTGCCTTTTGACTCCGTGACCCCCGCCTGACCTGCCCCTAGTGATTGCCTTGCCCTGACCCCACAACCCCGTGCGCCCTCATCCTGATCTCTACCCTGACCCCAGTGACTACCCAACCCTGATCTTATGACTCCTGCGCCCCCTGAGCTGCCCTGCCATGATGTGACCTGACCCTAGTGACTCCCCCGCACCCTGTCCCCAGCAACCCCTGCCCTTCGACCCCCTCTAGCTCAAGTCTCTCCTGTTCCTACCCCTATTTGCCCTGTGTGCCCCCCAGCCCCCTCTGTGAGGGAGACCTGGGTGGGCGGCCGGCTTTGCATGCTGCACCCTGGTCGGCCAGACAGATTGAGTACTTCCGCTGCTGGGGCTGGCACCAGCCAATCAGGACACTGCATGCAAATTAACCCCCCTCCCACTTTTGTTCTTAAAGGGATGGGTCTGGGAATAACGACCTGCAAACCATTCTAGCCCTAGACCTGTTATTCCCACCTCGGGTGGGGGGGCAGGGGCCCGAACACCTGCGTCCTCTAGCTCTGGGAAGGGAGTAGGGGCTGGGGTGCTAGAGACGGTCGGGGTGGGGGCTGGGAGCCCAGACACCTGGGTTCTCTGCAGCTCTGGGAGGGGACTGGGGGCTATGGGGAAGGGGCAAGGGCTGGGAGCCTGGATGCCTGGTTTCTGTCCAGTTTGGGAAGATAATTTGTGCAGGGTGGGAGCGTGGATGCCTGGGTTCTGGGCCAGGGCTGATGCCTGCTGTCCTGCAGCCTGGTGGTGCTGGTCGTCCTCAACATGCTGCTCTTCTACCGGCTCTGGGCACTGGAGCAGGCGGCGCGCACCGTGGAGGCCTGGCAGGCCTACGCCCTGGCCAAGGGGTGCGTCAGGGGTGCAGGGTGGGGTCCCAGAGGGGATGGGGGTGTCCTCAGCAACCCCTGACTTCTGACCCTGCAGGAAGCTGCCACAGACATCGGCTGAGTGGGCTGAGGTCCTGGAGCTGCAGCGCCGGTTCCAGCGCGTCGAGGTGCAGAAGTGGCGCCAGATCCTGCGTGCCTCCGTGGAGCTGCTGGACGAGGTGCTGGGGGGCGGGGGGCCGAGCCTGGATGCCTGGGCTCTCTCCAGCCCCAGGGAGGTGAAAGGCAGGAGCCCGAACACCTGGGTTCTCTCCGGCCCCGGCGGGTAGCAGGGCCGGGGAGGTGAAAGCTGGGGGCCCCAATACCTGGGCCCAGGTCTCATAGCCAACTCTCCCCTTCCCGCTGACCGTGCCCACTGCCCACAGATGAAGCTGTCCCTGGAGAAGCTGCAGCAGGGCATCGCCAGAGCTGAGCCAGAACTGGAGCCGCACCAGGACGGCGCCTTCTCCTGAGGATGGGCCCCGGGGCCGGAGCCAGGCCTGGGACTTGCCGGCCCCGGGGTGTGGACCCCCTGGCCCCTGCCCCTGTGGCTGGGCTGTGCAGAGCTGCTCCCACCCAGACACTGGGGAGTGTCTCCTGCCCCCCTGCCTCCCACCCCAGCTGGTCTAGGGCGGGGGCAACCACTGTGGGTCTCCAGTCCCCCATTAGGGAGCAGCTCCATGCTGGGAGACATACAGGGTTGAGGCCTCTACCATCCCCCAGCCTGAAGCCCAGCCACCTGGGTTCTCCCTGCAGCTCTGGGGTGGGGGGGGAGCAGGATGCCTGGTTTCGGGGGGTGGGGGGGGAGATCTAGGCTCCTCTCCTTGAAGAGGAGCCAGGGGCTGGGACACCTGGGTTGCATCCCCCCTGCGCTGCCATCCTTGTGCTGTGCCTGGGGGGGCTGGGTCTGACGTCCTCCCTGTGCCAGGGGGATTTGGCCTGGGAGTCAGTATTAGGGCTCCACTTAGGGTTGGGGTCAAGGGTCAGAGGCCAGGGGTCGGCTGTGCCACAGGTGCTATTTATTAGAGACAAATAAAGGGTGCAGAGGTGCCACCAGGACCCGCGTGTCTGCGTCCATGTGTGCTGGCGGAGGCTAAGAGCCCATGCATGTCCTGGCCCCACAGCAGCACGCTGCAGTGTGGGGGGAGGCTGGGCTGGGGGAGCAGCGCTGTGCAGTGCGGAGGGGGCTGCTCGCTGGCGTGATGCGAGGGCCCCCCCGCTCAGGGTCACCGCTCCCATTGCCCAGGGCTCTCCGGGCAGCCAGAGCGCCCCACGCT
>NW_005843397.1:48252-85027 GCF_000455745.1 Alligator sinensis | reverse complement strand
GGGCCCGGAGCCTCCTCCAACTCCTCCCGGGGCGGCCGGAGCCTGGGGGGAGCAGCAGCCCCGGCTGCGCCCCCTGCGCCCGGCCCGGCCCGCCTCGCCTGCGCCCCGACCACGACCCGCTGCCCCCTTCGCCCCTCCCTGGGTCCCGCAGGTCTGACCCCCCCTGCCCCCAGCTCCGCTCACCGCCCGGGCAGCAAGGGGGGCCTGTGTCACCTGGCTGCAGGCCACAGGTGCCTTGACACACCTGCACACACTGGCCTAGACATGCACACGCATGTAGATGTGCACACACCTGTTTGCACCCACACAGATGTACACACACACAGATACACATGCACATGGCCATACACACTTGCCCACACTTGTATGTACACACACCCACACAGAGACATACACATGCACTCACACACACACGCACCCACCCACCCAGTCAACATGCTTCTGCCTCCTCTCCCCCTCTGCTGCTCTGGCCCCTGCCTGGGTCCAAGGTACCACTCAGCACAGGTGACACGCGTGGGTAGTGGTGGCAGATCCCAGGGTGGGAGGCTGATGAGCCCTGTGTACCTGCAGTGGCATCATGCTGGGCGGGCTGTGTGGAGGTAGACTCAGAAACCGAGGCCGTGACCGGGAAGACCTTCAAGATCCAATGCATTTCGTGCAAGAAGCGCAGTGAGACCACGGCCGAGGCTTACACTGAGTGGTACTTCAAGCAAAAGGGTGCTGACTCTTTCGACAAAGTGAGGCCTTGTGTGGTGTGGCGGGCGGGCATCCTCCACGGTGCATGTGTGTGCACAGTGTCCCTTCCCATGATACATGTGCATCCGTGTGCATAGGGGTGGCTCCCCATGGGGCCCGAGAGGGTCCCCCAGCCTCACCCCTCTTCCACGGGTGCAGATCCTGCGCTTTGAACCTGACACGGACCTGTTGGTGCTGGATGACCGTTTTGTGAACCTGGTGGTGTGGAATGGCAGCAAGAGCACGCGGGACCTGCAGGACCTGTCCATTTTCCTGCTCAATGTCACCTATGACCATGCCGGCGAGTACCTGTGCCGTGTGGACCGCAACCTCACCTTTGACGGCTACGTCTTCAACACCGTCATCAACAAGACCATCCACGTCACCGTGGTAGATAAGGGTGAGTGTGGGTGCTGCCACAGGCACGGACACAGGGCCATGCTTGCTTCCAGGGCTGGCCCCATGACACACATGGGCATGCGCTTGCACTCACACATGCACAGCCATACACATACATGCACGTACCCAGGCTTGTATGCACGGACACACCTGCAGAGATACATACCTGCATGCACACACACATACCCGTGCTTGTATGTACACATGTAGCTATGCATGCACACATGCACATGCTTGTGCTCACACGCACATGCATACAAACAGACATGTACAGACATACACCTGTGTACATGCATGCATACACAAGCCTATGCATACATATGTGCATATGCTTGCATACAAATGCTTGCGCATGCACACACACGTGCCCCCCACATATACATGCATGCGCATGCCTGCACCCCTCCCAGCCAGCACCTAGGGTCATGGTTGCACCCATGGATGTGCCCACTGGGCCTGGTTAGCATCCCAGACTGAGAGCAGCAGCCCCCGCAAGGCCTGGCCTAGACAGATCCCCCCTGCCTAGCACCCAGTGCTGCTCCATGATCCCTCACCCCTGACACGTCCTGCCTTTGCCGTGTCCCTGCCACCTACTTGCTCCCAGAGCTGGGAGCTGGGGACGCGAGGGTCCCCAGCCAGGCTCATCTGCTCTTGCCCTCCATGCACCTGCAGCCAACCGGGACATCGCCTCCATCATCTCGGAGATCATGATGTACGTGCTTATCGTGGTGCTGACCATCTGGCTGGTGGCCGAGATGGTGTACTGCTACAAGAAGATCGCGGCCGCCACTGAGGCCGCTGCACAGGAGAATGCGTGAGTGCTGGGGCCGGGGCCGGGGCCACCCCCAAACCAGAAGAGCCCTGGCTGCCCATGGACAAGGGTCCTAGGCTGGTTCTGCCCCTACTCACAGCTCTGTCTCTGCAGATCTGAGTACCTGGCCATCACCTCGGAGAGCAAGGAGAACTGCACTGGCGTGCAGGTGGCCGAGTAGTCGTGGGCACCACCAAGCACGAGGCCCTGGCTGAGCAGGTACCACACCAGGGGGAGGCATTTGGGCCCCCAGATCCCCCTGCTCTAACCCCCCCGGAGTCCAGTGCCCACCTGTCCGAGAGAGACCGCGCCCGGACCCCAGGCCCCTCGCAGAGCTGGGATAGAACCCAGGCATCCGGGCTCCCAGCCTGCTGCTCTCAGCACTGGACCAGCTTCTTTCCCCCTGTCCATCCCAGCCCCTCCCGCGAAGGTAACAGTCTGCTGCCGCTGCCCTTGGTGAGGGTAACAGCCTCCTGCTGTTGCCTGGGGCAAGGAGCAGCCAAGCGACACCACACACCCACCTCTGTTCCAGGCCTGTGGCCGCAACCAACAGCGGACGAACGCCCCCGCAGCGCTGAGCCGCCCGGAGCCCAGGCCAGGCTGATGCCGGCCCCCTGCATGCCTGGGCCCGCTCCTAGCAAAGCATGCTGCTGTGAATCGCTGCGCTCTCCCTGGCCGGTGGGCGCCGCGTGGCAGGGCCGGCCCCGCGCCCGTCCCCCGCCCCCGGCTGGGCCCTCGCACGCTCGCTTCGTTTGCACATTTCCACGCGCTTCGGGTCGCTGTGCCGACCGCACCGCCAGCACTTTTTGGGTCTGAGGAGGGGAGGCCGCCGGCCAGCTGTGGGCCCTGGCCCGTTTCCCCTGTCCTTTCCTGCCCCGCACACACCAGCGCTCTCAGACCGGGGCAACAGGGTGGGTCCAGAGGTGGTCCTTGCAGCTGGGGCTTCCCTCAGCCTTGCTGGGCCTCCCTGAGCTGGGCAGAACAGCCCCAGCCCCTGGCCTGGGCCGCAGAGGGGTGGGGGACAGGCTCCTGGGCCGCAGAGCCCCACGCACCAGCTGCCCCCATGCCTGGCTTGGCCCCCACCCCGGCCCGGCTCCTCAGGGAACGTGGCCCCGGCCCGGCCCATCCTCAGACCCACGGGCGGTCGGGCACCCGGCGCTGTACAGTAGGGATTGTTCATGCAATAAAGAGACTGGATTTCAGCGCTGGTGCCGTGTCCTGGCTGGGTTGGGGGGACAAGGTGGGGGGACTGGCCCTGCTCCAGCTGAGGGAGCATGTAGGGGGAGCGGGGGCAGGGGCAGCGACACCTCTGCCCGCTCCCAGCCCAGGCTGCGGGCACCGGCCTTAACATCTGGGGTGGTGAGTTTGAATCATGGGCACAGGGTGTGCAGGGCCATGCGTGCGTATGTGTGTGTCCCAGATGCCTGTGTTGTGTGTGTCTGGATGCTTCTGTTGTGTTGTGTACATGTGTGTATCTGTCCTGGATGCCTGCATGGTGTGTGCATGTATGTGTGTGTGTGTGTGTGTGTGTGTGTCCCAGATGCCTGTGTCCTGCGTGTGCCCTGAATGCCTGCATCACCTGTGCTTGCGAATGTACATCTGTATGTGCATGGGTCCGGGATGCCTGCGTCTTGTGTCTGTATACATGTGTCTTGGATGCCTGCATTGTGTATGTGTGAGTTTGTGTCCCCTCCCCCAGATCTATGCATTTGGGGGGTGCACACGTGTCCCCCATATGCCTGTGTCGTGTGTGTATGCATGCATGTGTGTCTGCGTGTGTCCAGTGGCCCATGTCAACCTCATGTCCATGCCTGCAGGGCATTCCCCCCGCCCCACACCCTGCCCTGAAGCTGCCAGGACCCAGCTGGGGTCGGCAGCTGCCCCAGGGAGACAGGGCTGGGCAAGGCCTTGGGCTGGGGTGGAGGGGGAGAAGTGCCCCCTCCCCCAGCTCCCTCCGGCCCAGCCCAGCAGAACAATCATTTTCAGGGTGTGACCATTACTTTGCACCTTTGGTTGGTCTCAGTTTATTGCACAGTTGACTGGCCAAGTGTGAGATATATGTAACACATTGCAGGGGCTTGCACTGACAGTGGCAGTGTCCGAGCAGTGCCACATGCCTTTGTAGTGCAGCAAAGTCAGGCCTTTTTGGGGGAGGTGAAGGGCTAGGAGCAGAACTAGCACAGCCTGGGAGCCAGTCATAGACCTAGGACTGGCTCCTGCCCGATGTAGAGTGGGATCACAGCCAGTGCTGCCATGGGACTGCATGTGCTAAGTGTGACGTGTGACGATACCCTAAGCATAGGGGAGTGACACGTGCTGATACTCGCTGTGACCAGGGCAGAGAAGGAGATGTAGCAAACTCTTCCTACCAGGACCGTCCGGGTTGCCAGCCCCAGCTTGGTCTCTGCAGGACCCAGCCCCAACCCCCCTTGAGGTTAATCCTTTCCCTGCAGCGTTGGCCAGAAGCCGCCGCGTTCCTGGCCTCCGAACGCCTCATGCATTATTCAGGCCCCAAAAGCCCAGGCTGCTGCCTGGAAATCCATCAGAGCCATCTCAGAGCTCTCCTGGCATAGGTTAAGGCCAGGATGCATGAGCCCAGGCATTGAAAACAGTGTGAGGAGCTGGTCGCTCCAGCCTCCACGATGTGCCTGAGGCCTCTGCATTGGTCCAGCCAGGTCCTGGGCGAGGTGAATTTCATGGACCTCAGCGCATGACCCTGCCGCTGGGCTGCAGGTGCCATCAGGCTCAGACTGGATCTCACCTCCTGCCCCCCCCAGCTCGTTGGGGTGTATTGGCTTTGCACCCAAGGGCTGGCTGCAGGGATGGGGACAGGCCAACCAGAGCTGAAAGAAGGAGTGGGGAGGACTGGGATTGCATGCTCTTCCCTTGCTCCTGGCCTGAGAAGGGGGCAGCGAGGGCCTCTATCGGACTCTCCCCCTGGAAGGACACATCAGCCTTCTTGGCTCTGGTGCCTCTGTCTCCTCCATCATGAAGCACAAGATCTAAGTCACCTTGTCTAGAGCTGGGCTTGAGAGGCCAGACGCCAGGACTTTGCTGATGGAAGCAGGACCAGGCACGTGAGCTATGCATTGGGGCTGAAACCCGTGTCCACAAGGACTAGCCCTAGCTCATTCATTGTCCATAGCCCAGCTCTGCAAGGCCGGCGAGTGAAGCAGCTCAGTGTTTAGCATCATCTTCCCTTAGTTTGGAGGAGGGGGGTGTCTTCATGCTCAACCCCTTGCATTAAAATATATCAGAAACTATATTAATGACGCAAAAACCATCAACTGCCTCTTTCCAAGTAGGAGGGAAAGCTCTTCTTCCACCTTCTCCGCAATCCCAAGGACACCTCTGCTGCCAGCCCTGGTGTGGCTTCACATGGGGCAGCCTTGGGCTTGGAGACCCGGCTCTTCTCAGGCCTTGGCTTTCTGGGGACCCATAGCTCCCCATCTCTGGGAACCCCTTCGTTCCTGGTCAGCTGTGGAGAAGGAGGCATGGGGTTTTCTTCTCTGAAGGAGGAGGCGTTGGAGTGCAGCGTCCCAATAGACCAGCAGACCCTGCTCCAAAACAGCCAGGCTCGCTCATGCTGTTCCAGTTCAGCTGCTGTTGTGCAGCCCATTCCTTCACCTTCCCAGATCCTTGTGCTGTTCTTCACAGCCCCTCGGGGCTTTTTAACTGGGTCTTGCCTACACCCACGGGCCCCTCGCTATTCCCTTCCCTTTCCAAACCATTCCTGAGCAGGTCAGCCCTCGGCACTACCTCGTGGAGGACGAGGACCCCACAGTGTAGCTCCCTCCCCTGGGAGACTGGACCTTTTAAAACTGCTCCTGTTCCCCTCAATCCACAGAGGTCAGGCCAGCTTAGTTCCTGTGCAAACTTTTGTCAAAAGCTTCTGCAAATCCTGCATGCAGCATATGCACAAGCTGGCTGGAGACCTGCAGTGTGTTTATGAGGTATGACCTTCCCTTATGACCCACACATGCACTCTATTTTTCCTATCATTTTTGCCAGGTTGCAAAGTTGCGCTCACTTGTCCCTAGTCCCCTGGATCCCCTCCAGAGCCCTTGCAAGGCTTGGTGCTACGCTGGCAACCCTCCAGCCCCTGGTGCAGAGGCTGTTTTTGTGCTAAGTTACACACCAAAGTCAGTGGACCTGCAGGTTGGGGTTTGGGTTCTCCGGGACTCTTGGGCATAGGTGACTGAGGCACAGTGATGCCCGGGCTCTGATCTGGGGATGTCCCAGACTGCTGGGCTGTGCCAGTTGCTGCATGGTGCTGGGAGGGAATTTCTCCCTAGCTGCTGCCCTGCAAATGTCAGGGTTTTTTTTTCCTCTGAGCCTCCCCCAGAGATGCTGGGTGCTGCTACAGCCTGGGCTGGGAATGGGGACGGGGCTCTGCCAATGCTCCTGGCAGGACCAACCCCACAGGGTCCTAGCTAGGGGGTCTTATCTCTCCACTCAAGCTCAGACCTAGAGCTGTCCCTTGCGGGGGAGGGGAGAATCGGGGTAAGCGCCCTGGGTCCCTTTGGGAAGTCCTGCGGACAGTGCCAAAGGCGCCACCACTCCACATGGCCATCGCGCACAGCCAGCTTCACGCTCCAGCTGCTCGCCACTCCCCCTGCACAGGTCCCCACAGGCTGATATGCCCTGGGCCCCGCACACCCCTAGGGTCGGCCCCTCTCAGACCAATGCCAGATTTGGGGCCTAGAAGGAATTTTACCCCATGGTCAGATTGGTACAGACTGGGGAGGTTTGTTTTCCTCTGTAACAGGTGGCATGGGACCTCTGGAGTGTATATTCACCACTTTTTCCACCAGTGTTGGCCACCGCAGTCTCCCTGCTTTACCAGTGGCAGGGTCAGGTGCAATGTCTGGTGCTGTGCCAGGGCTGTCAGTAGCCTTAGGTAGAGTTTAGATGATGGTTTGTTGGGGCAGGTTTGAGCAGGGCTGATCCAACCTCAGGCAGGGCTAGGACTAGATGTGACCTCTGCAAGTCCCTTCCAGCCCCATGGCTCTAGGATTTCTATGAATTAATTTAGCTTCTCTCAGCTGCCTTCTCCTCCTTGAGTGCTTTCATGCCCTAGTTGTCCAGTGGCAGCTCCGAATCCCTGGCCAGCTTCCTGCCTCTCCGATTTGATATACGTGCATGCATTTTGTTTTATGGCTCTGGCAGGTGGCCCTTGAAATGATTCTTGGTTTGCCTGACTGCGGCACTGCCTGCAGCTCGCAGCATGGATGATCTGTCCTGTCCCCTCATTCAGATGTGATATCCGTTTCTCGAATAACATTTCTGTTTTATATTTGCACTTCCCCATTGAACTGCAGTGGCTCTCACCTGCTCTAGTCTTTCTGTTTGTTGGCTTCATCTGTAAGATGCATTTCATTTGATCGCCTGTGTGGTATTCTTCAATGCTCCCTGCACTTCCCGCAATGTCTCACTCTCTTTGCTGCTCCTTTAGTTACTCTCTGATATCCTCATTGGAGCTACCTTTGGGAAGCCAGATGCCCCTGGGAGAGAGATGTTAGTGCTTTTTCTGCTCCTAAAAGGGTGCCACGAGCTGCCCAGCTGAGTCGCTGCAGTACAGAGCGCACTCTTTGCAAAGCTGTTGGAAGGCTGTGTCCAAGCACTCAGCAAACCCATGTTGTTCTTCCTATGAATCACAGTCATTGAGTCATAGAGGATGAAGGTTGGACTAGATGTGTCACATCTAGTCCAACCCCCTGCTTCAAGCAGGCCCACCCCCAACTACTTCATCCCAGCAAAGGCTTTGTCTAGTCGGGCCTTAAAACCTCCAAGGAGGGAGACTCCACAACCTCTCTGAGTAGCCTGTTCCAGTACTTCACCACCCTCTCGTGAGAGAGTATTTTGCAACCTCAACCTCCATTGCTGCAACTTGTGCCCATTGCTCCTTGTTCTGTCACCTGCCACCACTGAGACCAACCCAGCTCCATCCTCTTTGCAACCCCCCTGCAGAGAGTTGAAGGCTGCTATTAAATCCCCTCTCAGTCTTCTCTTCTGCAAACTCAACAAGCCCAGTTCTCTCAGCCTCTTCTCACAACTCACGTGCCCCAACCCCTGAACCATTTTTGTTGCCAGTTCCCCAACTTGTCCACATCCTTTCTGCAGTGGGGGGCCCAAAACTGGTCACAGGACTCCAGGTGTGAATAGAGGGGAAGAATCACTTCCCTTGATCTGCTGGCAACGCTCCTACCCATGCAGCCCAGGATGCTGTTAGCCTTCTTGGCAACAAGGGTGCACTACTAGCTCCTATTCAGCTTTTTGTGCACTGTCGCAGTTGGCCTAGAAAAGCTCAGACTATGAGAGGGGCAGGGGCTTGTGGCTGCTCCAGGTCTGAGTGAAGGAGGCAGGGCAGTGATGCTGTGAAACCCAACCCAACAGCTACCGGGAGACAGGAGTTGAGGCAGAGCTGTAAAGAGGGAGGGAGGAAGACCCAGATCTGCTCTACAAGGAGCTGGGAAAGTGGGTTGCATGTTTCCAGTGCCTGGCAAGAAGGCCGGGCTCCATGGGCAGAGCTTGTATTTGATGAGTAGGGTACAGGTGGGTGGATCATCACCAGGGAGCTGGTTTTTCCATTTACCATGGGAAAAAATGCAGATTGTTTCCTTTAAAAGAGAAAAATGTGGGAAATGGCAGGTTCCCCTTGCAGGCTGGCTGCAATCCAGCCTGCTTGGGGCTGGGGGAGTGGGACGCAGGAGCGCCACGTGCACGCGCACATGCACATGGTCAGGAATGCAGCCAGAAAGCATGGAGAGCAGCTCCCTGCAGGCATAGGCGACAGGAGGCAGGGCTAATGGGGCTCAAACCCCGAAACATGGGGCAGTGGGTAAGGCCACAAGGCAGCCCAGCTTCAGGCTCTGGGTGGCTGCAGCAGGGATAGGGAAGGGCGTGCACGCAGTCAGGATCACAGCCAGGCATGTAGATCACTGGCTGCCCAGCGCAGCAGGTAAGTATCAATCTATTCTGTGAAGGGGAATGGGCTGGGGGGTGCAGATCGAGGACCCCATGGAGAGGGAGGGAGTGGGGCACAGGCAGGAGCAGGGGCTGGGGGGAAGGGGGCCCCAGCCAGGCCAAGTGGTGAGACAATCAGAGCCTGGGCATCTCATCCAAGGGTGCCCGTGAAGGGGGGAATGTCTATGGGGGTACATAGGGGTGTGGGAGGGAAGCAGATTGAGGTCCCCACGGTGAGGGAGGAGTGGGGCAGGGTTTGGGACTGGGGGCAAGGCCCAGGGTGGGAATGTGTAGCCGAGGGGCCCAGCCAGGGAGCAGCATGGAGCCATGTGTGGCTTATCCTGGGGGATGACCCTGCTGCCCTCTCCCGGGGGCCTCTGTGGCCATCCTCCCCCCTACCCCCAGGAGCCCTGTGCCAGCCACACTGCCATGGCAAGGCCCCTTCTGCGCGCCTAGGAGCAGCCTTCTTGGCCTCTGCTCCCTTGCCTCCCCTGAGCGGCAGAGGTTGTCGCTGCACCCCTGCCCCTCTCCCCTGTACACACACACACAGATGCCCCTACCAATTACTTAATATTTAATCAACCATCTGGTTGATTAAATATTACATATTTGGTTTGCTAAAGCTGAGATGGGGGAACCAACTGCCTTGGTGCTGGGAGGGGAACAGGCTGCCTTTATCTTGGCCTCAGGCCTGCAATCGTCCATCTCTTGTCTGGAATGCTCCTGGTGCTTTGGGGGTTAGGACCTGGGGACAAACCCAGGCACAAGTCCAGAAACGGGGGGCTCTGCTGCACAGCAGAAGGGTTAACGATCACGCCCCTCACTGAAGCACAGCGGGGACGGTCTAGCCAGTGCCCACGAGGGCTGGCAACCCCGTGCCCCGCTCAGGTTTCCAGAGCTGGTTCTTCACTGGAGCTGGGGACCAGTCCTGTGCTTCATGCTTTGGCTCTGCGCCAGGGGATCAGCATTACTTCATTAACTGGCTGAGTTGCTTCCAGCTGCCCCCAGAGCGCGGAGCCCCCTGTTCAGCTGTTGCTCATTCATTCTGGACTCCAGGGTCTAATGGTGCTTTTAGCCAGTTGTTGCACTGCTCGTTTACTAGGTTTCCAGTCCCTGTGGGCTGAGAGGGGAGTCGGTCCAGGGCAACTGCGGGGCACCTTGTCCTCCTTGTAGAGGGCCCCAGGGTGCTCCAGCCCTTGTGAGCAGGGCTGAGGTTCCTTGGAGAGATGGGGCATTTAGCTGCGGATGCAGCAGTGCCCTGCAATGGCTGCTGCCACTGATAGGAGCCCGGGAGGCAGGCGGGTTCAGGGCCACCGACTCCAGCTCCCTGCATTTACAGATCAGTGGTTCTTTGAGGTATCCCCTAAATGGCCACCTCAGACCCTCACCTGCAGCAGCCGGGCCCAGGGCCCCCGAGAACAGCAGGGCTAGGAGGGCGCTCCAGAGCTCACTGGCTCCAGCCTCTCCCCGAGGTAGGATCAGCCCTGTCCAAACCCTCCCAGTGAAGTGGGTAGCTCTGCTGTGCATGGTCCTCGCCAACACCTGCTGGTTCAGGTTCCTCGTCATCCCTAATGCTCCGCGCGCGTGTGGGTGGGCAGCTCCCTGCTGCCATCTGTCACTCTTTACTGCACGCTCCAGGCCTCGCTGCACCGAGATCAGCCCCCACCAGCACCGGTCCAGCCTCCTCCCGAGCCCTTCCAAGGATGGAGGGTGCCCAGCTCCCCGAGGCATCTCTCCCCCTTGCCCCCCATGGCCCCCGATAACCTGCTTAGTTTCCTTGCCTGGCTCTTCTGAGGTTCATAGCACTGTTGGATGGAGGGCTCTGCCTCGGGTTCCCTGGAAGGGAATTAGCCAAAGCTCAAGCTACTTTCCCTCTGCACTAGCTATGGGTGCTCCCAGCTGGGGCTCAGGTCTTTGCTTCTCCAAAGTCCTCTGAGCCCTTCAGCAGTGCCAGCAGATGCAGACAGTGCATCACACACGTCCCAGCTCTCTTGGCCCTGGGGACTTCTCCGTATCAACTCAGAGAATTTGCTCCTTTTTGGCCACGGCTTTAACCCCCGCAAGCTGTGTGCCCACTGAGCTCACCCCCATCCCTGTTTCTGTCCTGCTGTTACTACTCAGGGCCTTTCCCAGAGCTTCACTGGGTCTTCTGCAACACATTGCACTCAGGCGTTCACTGCCTTTTCTGCACGTGCATTGGGGGATTTGGTCTCGCAATAGAAAAGAAGGTGCCAAACAGAAGGGCCACGTCCCACGTCAGAGCGCCCGGGGGGGTCCTGCTGTGTCTGACACCGGCCTGGCTGTGCAGGCAGTGTGCTGGCACATCTGTTTGCCCTTCTGTGCTCCCAGTGTGTGGACACACAATTGTGTGGCCTGTTGAAAAGCCTGGAGACACGCCGCACTGGCTGTGCATGCATGTCCCAGAGGCTGAATCCCAGAACACGCAGGAGGCAGCAGGCGGCTGAGTGGGGTCTTGGCCCCAGCAATACGCAATACCATGTTTCTCTGGGCTGCACATGGGACCTCGTCTCCCAGCCTTGCTCTCCTGAGCGCGCAGCTCTCTCTGGGCTCAGGTGAGCACGTGAGAGAGCAGCAGCAGGGTGTGCGGCAAAGGAGATCAGTAGGTTTGCTTGAAGCGGGGGCATTGAAACCCTTCCCCTGGTGCATCATTGTCTAGTGGCCCCAACTGACAGGACACCTGGGACAGGCGTTTGATCTGGAACAGCCCCAGTGAAACCTGGGTGGACGGTCACCCAGCCCGGAGCACAGGGATGGGCACTCACCCCGGAAACAGGAGCCCCTTCACGCAGACAGGGCTGGGCAGTAGTTTTGCTAAGAGGCTGCAATGTGGATGTGTCTGGGCTGGTTTGGATGGGGCTGATCCTGCCTCAGGCAGGGGTCGAACCAGTGACCTCCACAGGTCCCGTGAGGCCCTGTGGCTCCAGGATGTTTATGAACCTTGTGTCAACAGGGTCAAAGGGCTTCCTCGCTACCTTCCACCTAGTTTGAACCTCCTCTTAAAAGACAGAGTTGGAAGCCGTCCCTCCCCATGGCTTTCTCGCAGCGCCATGCTGTTGCTTCCATGCTTGCTCTGGCTGACGCTAGAACAAATAAAATTCGGCGAGTGCATCCACGTCATAAGGCAGGGAGGCGGCAAAGCTGAGTGGCACGCAAGCCAGCTTCGGCATGATGCTGTTAATGCCCCAGTCGGAAACAACTGCAACTTGTGCAAGGAACAGGAGAGGGTGCCTGGGGGCAGGCCTGGGTTGTGAACCCTCGCCCCACAAAGGTAGCCCTGAAAAAGCAGCCTGGGTAAGGGGAGAGGGGCAGGGTCTGGGTTGGGGACAGAAGCTGCAGCTCCTGGGTGCTGGTGTGGGGCCTTAGCTCCAAGCTGGGCCTGACCCCAAGATGAAGACTCAGTTGGGCTCGCTCAGCAGGGGCATGGAGGGGAGAGATGGGTGCAGCTGGCACATCCCGGCCTCCCCCTGCTAGTAGCAGTGTCTTGCAGGTGGGGGAGGGGAGGCACTCAGTTTTCTGCTTCAGCCCACACTCCTGGTGCCTGTGTGTGTGTATGCATATATGTGTGCATGGGTAGGGGGGGGTGTGCATGCATGCATGTGTACATGCGAGTGCATGTGTGTGTTTGTGTGTGTGTGAATAAGTACAGGCATATGCATGGATATGTATGTGTATGTCTGCATGTGCACACACATGTATGTATGTGCATGTGTTTGTGCATGCACGTGCATGTGTGCAAGCATGTGTATGTGTATGTACATGTGGGTGCATGTATGTGTACATGTGGGCTTGTATGTGCATGCACGTGTTCACTTGTGGATGTGTGTGTGCACATGTGTGCAAATGTGTGTGTGTATGTGCATGTGTACACATATAAATGTGTAGGTGTGGGTGTGCATGTGTGCATGTGTACATGGGTGTTCATGTGTGCATGTGCATATGCATGTATGTATATGCATATGTATGCATGTATGTATATACACATTCCGGGGTGTCCTTTGAGCATTGCACGTGTATGAGCATGTGTACATGTATGTCCGTGTTTGTGCATGCATGCATACATGTGTGCTTGTATGTGCATGCATGTGTGTGTGTGTGTGCGCGCGCTTGTTTGTGTAGGTATCCCCCATCCCCCATTCCAGCTCCCCTCTGCTGTTCCCTGCTCCACTCCGGGCTATGCGGGGGCTCAGACCTGTGCTGGGGTCACACAGAGGAGATGTCAGTCCCAGGGGAAGGTGATGCCCAGCCCCTGCATCCACTCCTGGTACACGGTATCGATGCGGCGGCTCTGCTCCTCCGACAGCAGGTTCTTCCAGTCCCCGGAGACCCCTGCAGAGCCAGGAGTGAGGTGAGAGACCAGTCCCTGGAGCACCCCCCAGAGACCCACCGTGACAGCTCTGTGTGGGTGACCAGTGCTGAACTGGACCCTGCCTACCCTGGCTTTGAAGAGCCTGGGGGACCGTCAGTGCCTCTCTTCAGGGCAGCGGGGGGCAGACCCTCTAAATCAGCGGTTGTCTGCCTGCTACTCAAAAGCCATGGCTTGGTCCTGGCTCCCACACAGCTGCAGCTGGTCTCCAACTCCCGCTTTTGGGGAAGGTCCTTAAGCGTGTGTTTGCCTGGCAGCTCTCTGCCAGCTTTCTGGACATTGTGAGTCTCGCTTTCACCCCAAGGCCTCAAATGGTAGATGAGGGTTGGAAGGGACCTCAGGAGGTCGCATCTAGTCCACCCCCCCTCCCCGCTCCAAGCAGGACCAGCCTCAACTAGACCATCCCAGCAGAGGCTTTATCTAGCTGAGTCTTAAACACCTCCCAGGATGGAGACTCCACCACCTCTCTGGGCACCCTGTTCCAGCACCTCCTAGTGAGAGAGACTTTCCTAGTATCCGACCTAAACTTCCCTTGTTGCAACTTGAAACAGTTGCTCCTTGTTCTGTCACCTGCCACCACGGAGAACAGTCCAGCTCCATCCTCTTTGCAACCCCCCTGCAGGTAGTTGAAGGCTGCTATTAAATTCCCACTCAGTTTCCTTTTCTCCAGCCTACATGAGCCCAGTTCTTTCAGCCTCTCCTCACAAGTCATGTTCCTCAGCCCCTGAACCATTTTTGTTGCCAGTTCTCCCACTTGGCCACATCTTTTCTGTAGCAGGGGGCCCAAAACTGGACACAGGACTCCAGATGTGCCATCACCAGTGCTGAATAGAGGGGAATAATCACTTCCCTGGACCTACTGGCAACACTTCTACCAATGCAGCCTAGTATCTGTTAGCCTTCTTGGCAACAAGGGCGCACTGCTGGCTCATATTCAGCTTGTCCACTGTCATCCCCAGGTGCATAGTGCTCTGACTTGCCTCTTCATCACCTTTGCCTGCAGCTTCTTTCTCCTGGCAAGAGACTGTCTGCTGTGCCCTGAGCCTCCCTGTCACTCTAGAAGCAGAGCAAAGGGTCTCCTGCTCCAGGGCCACCAGCAAGCCGATGACACCTAGCTCTGTCTCCTTGTCACCCAGCCCAAGCCCTGCAGCCTTCCTCCCTTTCCCAGTGCTTGACTGCAGTGAACAAGTCGAAGCTGAATCCAGACAGGACAGAGGTAGGCAGAGCCCAGGGAGCCCCCCTGAGACTGCAGCTGGTGCAGAATGCAGCAGCTGCTTTCTGCCCGCCATGGGTCTCCAGGGGCACACGAACATAATGCTCCTGCATATGCCCTGGGTGCAGATAGCCTCCCAGGGGTGCCCTAAGCTGCAGGGTTGGACCTAGTAGTCCCTGCATAGCCCAGGCCCTGCACATCTTATGGGGGCAGCTCATCAGATCTGCAACAGGGCCACCCACCCTGATCCTGGGCATCTGTTGTGGGTCTTGGATGTCTCTATACTAATGCTAGGAGCATGGGGAACAAGCAGAAGGAACTTGCACTCCTGCTTACAAATAAAGAATTCAACCTGGTTGGGCTAACAGAAACCGGGTGGGACCCTACCAGGTGGGGCAGTGGGCATTGAGGGCTACAGGCTGTACAGACAGGACAGAATAGGGGGGGTCTTGCTCTCTATGTTAAGGAGCAATATACATCTTCTGTAGTTAAGTTGGGCCTAGAACAAGGGCAAATTGAGGTAGTACGGGTCAGATTACAGTGGGGTCGGAGAGAAAGGGACTCGGTAGTGGGGGTCTGTTACAGACCCCCACACCAGGGGGACAAGTTAGACCTGGAATTCTTGGGACAGCTCTCAGAGGCAGTGCGCTCAAAGGACCTGGTTGTCCTGGGTGACCTCAACTTCCGAGACATTTGCTGGGAGGAACAGGCAGCCAGGTCTGCTTGCAGGGAAGCAGTGAGGAGAGCCAAAGTGGAAATGGAAATGGAGCTTAGGCTGGCAGCAAAAGTTAAGGATAACAAAAAGTCATTCTTTAAATACATAAGAAGCAAAAAGAAAGTGCAGGGTACCATAGGGCCCCTTCAAGATGGACTAGGGCAACTGGTAACAGATAGGATGGCCAAAGCGGAGCTCCTAAATGATTTCTTTGCATCTGTGTTCCTGGACACGGATACAAGCATGCATCCCAATGGGACTTTAGGTAAGTGCAAGAGAGATACCAACCCACCAATTGTTAGCGCTGACCTAGTAAAGGAGCACCTGGAGGGGTTGGATGTATTTAAGTCAGCAGGCCCTGCTGGTCTTCATCCTAGGGTACTTAGGGAATTAGCTGGAGTCATAGCAGAACAACTGGCGTGACTGTTTGAGCGCTCATGGTGCTCAGGACACGTCCTGGAGGACTGTAAAAGGGCCAATGTGGTCCCTATTTTCAAGAAGGGGATGAAGGAGGAACCAGGTAAATATAGGCCGGTTAGTCTCACCTCTATCCTTGGCAAGACCTTTGAGAAAATTGTTAAGGGTCGCATTTGTGTGGGGACCAGCAGGTAAAATAATGCTAAGGGGCAACCAGCATGGGTTCAAAGCAGGCAGATCCTGCCTGACTAACCTGGTTTCTTTTTACGACCGGGTCATAAAATGCTTGGATGAAGGAGCAGAGGTAGATGTAATATACTTAGATTTTTAAAAGGCCTTTGACACAGTGCCACACCCAAACCTTATGAATAAACTAAACAGTTGCAATGTAGATTATTACACAGTCCGGTGGGTGGAAAATTGGCTTATGAGACGCACCCAGCGAGTGGTGGTGGATAGGTCAGTTTCTACCTGGAGAAATGTGGGTAGCGGAGTTCCCCAAGGCTCTGACCTGGGACTGGTGCTATTCAATATCTTCATTAGTGACTTGGACAAGGGAGTAGAAAGCACCCTGTCCAAGTTTGCTGACGACACCAAACTATGGGGGGAGGTACACAAACTAGAGGGCAGGGAGCAAATCCAGGCAGGTTCGGACAGGCTGGGGAAGTGGGCGAAACAGAATAGGATGCAGTTTAACAAAGGTAAGTGTCATGTGCTGCACCTGGGGAGGAGGAATCATCAACACTCCTACAGCCTGGGAGGGACCATTTTAAGTAGCACAACTGCGGAAAGGGATCTCGGAGTCGGAGTCGCCTCCAGAATGAGCATGAGTTACCAGTGTGGTGAGGCAGGAAGTAAAGCTATACCCGCACCCTTCCTTGCATAAGCAGGTGTATCACAAACAGGTTTAGGGAGGTGATACTTCCCCTTTATGCGGCACTGGTCAGGCCGCAGTTGGAGTACTGCGTCCAGTTTTGGGTGCCGCACTTCAGGTGGGATGTAGATAACCTGGAGAGGGTTCAGAGAAGGGCCACCCATCTGGTTAATGGCCTACAGAAAAAACCCTATGAGGACTGATCAAGGGACCTGAATCTCTTCAGCCTCCACAAGAGAAGGCTGAGAGGTGATCTTGTGGCCGTCTACAAGCTCATCAGGGGGGACAGCAGGCAATAGGGGATATGATGTTTACCAGGGCACCCATCGGGGTAAGTAGAAGCAATGGCCACAAACTGAAGGAGAACAACTTTAGGCTGGACATCAGGAAAAAATGATTTACAGTGACGGTTGCCAAAATATGGAATACAGGCAGTCCTCGCACTTACGGCAGGTTATGTTCCTGGAAAAGGCGCTGTAAGTCGAAATGATGCAAGCCGAATCTGATTTTCCCATAGAAACAATGTTATAATGGGGGGGTTATGTTCCTGATCAAGGGCCTGATGCCCAACTTTTTATAGAAATGACCATAAACATCATATTTAAATCAACTATTTAATCAACTTTAAATGATATACACTGCACAGTACAAAGCTTTCTAAAGAGTACTGTATATAAATCGATTAAACAGGGCAATACAGTGACTAACCACATAACATTTATTTAACCAGAAGGTGAAGGAACACCTTCATCGGGGTCATGGAATTCAGAAGGGCTTCTTTGGGGAGATTTTGGGGAGACTTAGGGCCACCTGATGGCTTTTTGAGGAACTGATCCAGGGAGATTTGTTTTGCTGCCCTCTTTTTCTAATTGTAAATTTCCCTGTAGCGCCGTAAGTGCGAGGATCCAGCGCCATAAGTAAGAACATGGGTGTAAATGGTGGAGCACCGCAAGTGTGAATCGCCGTAAGTCAAGGACTGCCTGTATACTTCCAAGGGAGGTGGTGCTGCCCCCTTCCTTGGAGGTACTTAAGAGGAGATTGGAAAAGCACATGGCTGGGGTCACCTGAACCCAGCGCTCTTTCATGCCCAGGGCAGGGGGTCGGACTTGATGATCTAATAGGTCCCTTCTGACCCTATAATCTGAAATCTTCTGGCACCACCATTAAGTTGGGGGCCTCATTGAGAGCGAGTTTATTGCTCTTTGTGTCACTGGCACCTTTTATCTTCTTCCATATCCTCGATCTCACGCTTGCTGTAAGCTGCCTTGAGCTTGATGCAGTCTCAAGGGCCCCTGCAGTCTTGGGGTGCCCCTCACTCCTGATCTGCAGCCCCTGGCAACCCAGGCCCAGGTCCCCCCACAGCTCTGGCAGGTCCGTCCCTCCTGTGCACTAGCCCAGAGCTCACCTTTCCGCAGGAGCTGCCCCTTCGAGTGGTCCATGTACTTGTCCGGTACCTCCGAGAAGTTGCACATCTTGTTTCTCCGCATGGTCTGGAAGGAGGCGTTTTCCACTACCGAGGAGATCTGCTGCTCACTCAGCTCCTTCCCCAGGAAGTGGGAGATCCTCTGTATGCTGCCCCGCAAGTCCTGGGGGGAGACACTGGATCAGAGGGTGCATGAGACATGAGTGTGTCAGGGGGCTCATGTGGGGCCAGGAAGTGATAAAATCATGGAGAAGCTGGGCTGTCAGAGACCTGCAGGGTCACATCCAGTCTAACCCCGGCCTGAGGCAGGATCAGCCCTGTCCAAACCAGCCCAGACAAGCCATCATCTAAGCCCTTAATAAAACAATCATCACCCCGACAAAGCCCCAGGCATCACCATTGCCCCTGCCCCTGGGAGAGCAGTGGGGCCGTGGCCACCAATGTCCTGCTGCTGCCTAGGGGTGGGGGTGGTTCATGAACTCTCCAGAGACCCCAGGCCGAAGCCATGCCCCCCAGTCTGGACCAGTCTGAGCAGGGGGGAAATCCCTTCCTGCCCACAGTATGGCGTTGGGCTGAGCCTGAGCACAGGGGCAAGACCCTCTAGCCAGGACCCTGCAGGGTGGGTCCCAGCAGGACCACTGGCACAGCCCAGTCCCCATCCCCAACCTGGGCTGCAGCCAGCACCCAGTGGCCCTAGGGGAGGCTTAAAATGCCCCTGACAGTTGAAGCAGAAAGGGAGGGAGGAGGATCAGGTGAATTATGGTTTTTCACACACTGAAAAGAAGGAGGTCTCTTTCTTTTACAGTCACAACTGTTTCAATGGGCCCAGTTGCCTTATTTCCCCAAGTTCTCACTGATTCAGCACTAGCTCAGCACCTTTTTCTGTCTGTTTCCTCCTTTCACTCCGACATCAAGTTGGATATGAAAACCCTTGTGCAGAAGCCAGTCTGCACGGGTTTGTCCCTGGGAGGGACGGTCTGTGCTGCCCAGACGACTCATCGGGTGGCAAAGCCACAGAACTTTGTCTTTTCCAGCATTTCTTGCCCCGTTGGCTCTCAGGAAGCTCCTTGGCTTGGTCCCTGCCAAGGTCTCAGCTTCCCCCTGGCCCTGCACTGCTCAGGGAGCTGAGGATGTCTCACCCAGAGATACACCCTGGAGGGGACAGGGGGGAGCAGGGTTGAACCCACGTATCAGGCCTGCAGAGTGGTGGGGTGCCTGGGGGAGATGGACCCAGTGGCTATGAGGAGGGCTCCATGGGTACGTGTCTCACCCAGCACCTTACACCTTCCCTGCCAGGGTTGGGCAGGGCTGGGCTGGCCTCCTGTATGACACCAGAAGCAGCCTTGGGGACTCGTGATGGACATCGGGGCCCAGGCTGGCTGTGCCTGCAGGCTTACCTGCTGCAGCTCTTCATAGGTGATGTAGAAGAAGTTGTCCTGGCCCCGCAGGCCCAGCCAGCCAGCCACGTGGTCGAACCAGGAGCCGTAGGGCACTGCAGGGAGAGGAAGTGGCTGCAATCACCTGAAGCTGCCCTGCCCAGCCCCAGCCTTCCCAGAGAGCAGCCAGGACACCTGGGTTCTCCCTCGGTTGCAGAAAAGGACAGTCCTGCACGTCTCTGGCTGTGCAGAGCAACCCCATGGCACTGCTCACCATTGCCACTCAGGAAATCCTGCAGGAAGGCGTCCAGGGGCCCGTGGTCCTTAAATGCATGCATGATGTGGGTGAAGTGGTAGTAGGAAGTGACCACGTCCTTGGGGCTGCGCAGGGTGTAGATGACCTGGGAAAGAGGACCTGGGGTTGGTGCCTGCAGGGGAAACCTTCCTACGGTCCCTGCTAGGGTTGCCCTTGCCATGTGCCCCATGGTCCCTGAGTGCCTGGCAACGTGGTCCTGATAACCTCTCTTCTATCCTAGTTATGGATTTCACTGCATGGGAAGGGGCTGGAGCTCCTGCTCTAAAAGCCACACCACCCGTCCTGGCCTGGATGGGCAGAGTCATCCCTGAGTGACTGACACCTTTGAGTGTTTCATTCCATGGAAACAGCAGCTCCCAAATACTGTGGACCTTGGGAGTGAATTCCCATATGGCTGTAGGGCTCCTCTGTAAGGTCTGGGGAGACCAAGATTTCCTGGGGGTGCAAGGTTACCCCAAGGGCAAAATCCAGCTTGTTCCCTGAGGGTGAAGCTGCAGTGTGGGGAAAGGATTGGGGCTTGGGCAGTGCCAGGCTCAAGGGAGCCCCTCCAGGATCCTCTTGGGCCTGATCTTGTTGAATATCTTCCCTCGTGACCCAACATTGGATGTGCAGAGTACATCCACATGTACAGTGTAGACACTGCTGTACCTATCCTGAGGAGACCCCCCTCTTCTCAGGAAGCTCCGACCTGCACCAACTGCCCCTCACCTTGGCCCGTGAGCCCTGGAAGGACCTGGGGAAGAACTGGAGAGGCATGTGGGAGCTGAGCAGCCGGGGTGGCGGGTACTTCAGGGCCACCTCCAGCCCGTTGTTGGACTCGATCCAGGGGGCCCGATCCCAGTTCAGCACGCTGCGTGTCCAGCTGGGGTCCCCATCACAGCGGATCAGGCTCAGGATCTCCAGCATCCAGTTGGTGCCTGGGGGGAAAACAGTTGAGAATCCCCCCTAGACTTCATCCCCTGCCCCCCGCTCCCTCCCCAAGCTGGGCTGGACCCCAGGCATCCAGACTTCTTTCCCCACCCCTGCCCCCAGCCCAATTCCTACCTGATTTGGGATAGGTGACATTGAAGACGTCGTCATCCCACACCTGGAACTCACTTTGCAGGTAGCTAATGGTCTCTGGGGAGTAGTCCAAGAGGGGGAAGAGCATGCCCTTGTAGGTGATGTACTCAGTGGCCATCGTGCCCTGCAACACAAGCCAGGGTCTTGGGACTGGGTGGCTGGCAGCAGGGCGCTGGGCTGCAGCTCTGGGGACCAGGAGAGTGCTGAGTGACTGCTGCAGGACACGGTGCCTGTGTTCTCCCAGGGCTGGGTCTCCAGGTGCACACAGACCTGTGCTCCAGGGACTGCACTGGCTTCCAGGTGTTCCTGGCTGCAACTCACAGCTCGACAAAGCCCTGCTGCGATGGTCTAGTGGGGCCGGTCCTGCTTAAAGCAGGGGGTTGCACTAGATGTGCAAGGTCCCTTGCAGCCCTCATTGCCCAGGATTCCCTGTTAGCGGCACCTTTAGTATCACAGCCCTGGGGTCATTAACACAAACATGAAAAAAAAGCGCTAAGGTGGCGTGGGGTGAGCTGCAAAGATGCCAAAGGCTGGACTGCACTTTATGAATCTGAATAAGAAAAGGGGAGGCCATTCCAGCAGGCTCCAGCTTCTGGAAGCCTCCATGGCCGAGAGCTGCTCCCCACAGGGCAGCACCATTTGAGGTTACACTGTCCACCCAGTGCAGCTCCCACCCTCCAGGTCTCCCCAGCCCAGGACCAACCTGGGCTGCTGCATTGAATTGAGGCATTCTGCTCCTCCCCCTGGTGAAGGCACCTCTGGGGGTCCAGGGTCCAGCCAACACCGGTCACCCCAAGAGCAGCCTCCTGCCAGACTCCTGGGAGGTCGTGGCTGCAGCTTGGCCCTTCCTCCCCATGGGGCAAGGCTGGACATCCCGGGAGCGAGGGCGTGAGGCCTCCCTGTCCGAACCAGGCTAGGTCTAGGGGTGTTTGGCTGCATGCAGGGATCCCCATATTGTGATCTCTCAGCTATTATCAGTGGCTTTATCTTTAGCTGCCCTGAGCCTTTCTGGGGGAGGTGCCTGGATTTCCCCAGGCAGCTGTTGCAGCTGCTGGACTTCGCCCTGGGTATAGCTGCATTTGCAGCAGGAAGAAGCAGGCAGGAGGGGAGCAAAGCAAATCCCAGGGAGGGGGAAGGGGCTACAGGGGCTGGGCTGGTCCTGGGCCACAAACCTCACCAGCTTCCAGAACAGGGGGCCAATTCCCCATGCCCCTTGCACCCCTTGGCTCTGGCACTGGCAGGACCTGGTCCCCAGGGCTGCACAGGCCCAGGGGCCAGAGCTGGGCACCCCCACGGCTAAATGGCTCCCATTTGCACCCCCTGCCAACGACTCACCAGCTGCAGACTGCCCTGGCCCCAGCCCCTCTGTCTAGTCTGCACCTTGTACTCAGCACCTGGCACCTGACCCTGCCACTCCCCAGGGGTGGCGCCAACATTAACCCTGCGGTGGTGACCTTCCCCTATTGCCAGGATGCCCCTCCCCCACTGCCCCTCCCTAAAAGGCAGCCTCCATGCCCCCACCCCTCCTTCCCAGCACCCTGCAGCAGCTCCTGACTGGGGGGGGGGGGCTTCTCTCCCTGCCTCACTTTTCTCCCAGACGGTCCTGCTCCCAGCCTCTGCACCCGAGAACACCCAGGGTCAAGGTCGGCTATGCCCAAAGGGCTCCTGGTGCCTGCAAGCACCTGCCAGAGCCGTGACCCCCGCAGCCACCCTGCTCCTGGGTGCCCAGAGGGAGGGGCCCTGTGTTGCCCTGCAGGATGCATGGGTTGGGGGTGCAGACTCTGGAGCACCAACATCCCCTGCTAGACTACAGAGGAGCCCCAGACTCCCTGCAGGCCAAGACAAGCCACCAGAGTTTCTACCTACCATGTGGGAGATGTGAGTTCAAGTCCCAGCTGGGGTGACTTGGGGTGAGTGAGCTAACAAGGGGAAATTGTTACAGTTTCTCCTGTATCACCCCAGTTTCTCCTACACCACCCAGGGACTGGCCCACCCAGCACCTCCTTCCCCCCCATACACAGCCCTAGGCTTGACATGGCTCAGACCCCTCCTCCGCACCTTCCCAGCCCCTCATTTCAGCTCATCATACCTCCGACCTGACCTCTCCCTTCCTGCCATTTCACCCGGCAAAATACCACAAGCCTCTCCCCACAAACCCCTCAGCATCTCAGCCCTGACCCCTCCCGGTCCCCTCCATATAATGCTTCCCCCTCATGGATGGCTTAGAAGGAAAGGCTCAAAGAAGCAGGATTATTGTGTGTCCAGGCCAAGGGCAATCCCATATTGACCCTGTTTATTCTTCACAATCAAGTAGCTCCCAGACACCCCATAGAGGATGTGAGAACAGTGATTGGGGGCTCAGAGGTGGAGGGACCAGGCCTTTTGACTGAGGGATCCCATGGCAGATGATGGGACTGGTTGGAGTATTTCTGGGTAAAGTGTTTATGTTTCTGTAATCCTGCGTGCCTCAGTTCCCGTTTTGAACACTGGGAAAGAACAATCATGAAGTAGACCCAGGAGGCTTTGCACTCATGGATTCACTGCCCTGGGAATGAGAATCATATGTCTACGAAGACCCACTTGTAGTGCGCAGGTTTGTTATTACCCTGAAATAGAATAGTTTTCTGATAGCATACTGTTAGGTTTACAATAATTTAGATTATTAGGAAGTATTAGCTTTACAGCTGAATACAAGGCATGACCTGTGGCCTAGCAATGCCACTGACCACAAGGCAGATTGATAGCTAAGCCTTTGCTTGTGTCAAGTAATCATTTTAACTGTATTAAGCATTTTCTGAGTTAAAAAGTGGATCTGTGTCTGTGTGCTGAAAAATCAGCTACAGCAAGAAGTAAGATAAGAGAGGGAAGCCATTGTTCTGGGTGCACTGGTTGTGTCCTTGAGAAGTATCTACTACTGTGTAAGGTTTTGCTAACATATTATAATGTTACTGTTACTTAACTTTTAGCTTTTAAAAGTGCTAGTTCAGCTTAATAGAAATATGCTGTTACAAAGATTTGAAAAGCACCGCCCAAGTATTGCTTTTTTTGTTAACCATAAAGTCTTGCCTTGTTGTAATAAGTATAAAAGGTCACCTCACCCTTAGGGGGGGGCCATTTTGCCTTTTGCTGGCTTTATGGTCTTTGCTCGAGCAAATAAACAGCTGTCTTTCTTTACCCGCGTTGTCTGTCAATCAAATTACAGCTAGACAACGAACCTTAGGGAGGTTTCTCCCACGACACACTGGAGCATGGCTGCACTTAGGCCTCATTGGCGTCCAGACTCCTGCAGTCTCTGGTGCCTGAAAGGCAACCCAGCACCAGGTCTTAAAAAACCCTGCAGCCAAGGGTGGGGAGCCAGCATCCAGAAACTATGATGCATCTTACTGAAGTGACAGAGAGCCTGCAGGTAGGGGCACCTACTGCCACATGCATCAGCCACCACATGCTGCCAGGCCCATCCCCGCTTGCCAATAAAAGAAATGAAGCTCATGTGCAGTGCTCAGCAATGATCCCCTTCACCTGGGCTGGCCCAGGGGAGCTCAGGAAGATGGCATTAAGGCTGGGGGTCCTAAGCCAGAGCCCTTCGGCCAAATCCAGGACAGGTCATGATAAGGTGGCATCAGGGGACACAACAAATGTGGTCTAGAAATGATCATGGGCTGGGAGGGGACCATGGGGAGCTGGAGGGCAGCTCGTGGTGAGAAGAAACTGGACAGGGAAGAACTGAGAGTGAGGGGGGACAAGTAGACAGGGTGGAGGGGTGGGCAAGGATGATGCAGGAGATGTATATGCTGGTCAGGGGAAGCTCCCACAGACCAGACCCCCCAAATGCTGAGCAGCTCTTGGAGGCTTTCTGCACCTTTTAGTCTTTAAGCAGAGACATAGCTGGTGGTGTTAGCTTGAAGTGGAGGATGTGCACCTTATAGACTAACCAAAATAGATGGAACAGGTATACCGGTGTACTTTGGTTAACCTGGAAGATGCAAAAGTCTGCTCCTTTCCAACCAATGGCGCTCCAAAGAGAGCATAAAATGTGAGTCAGATATTTTATGGAAAGGAGAGTGAAAATGATAGGAGCAGGTTGAACTCCCCTAGCCTGAAGTCCTTTATTACTGAACGACTTTATTGCCTGGAGCACAAGATCTGGTTAATGTTTGCAGGCAAAATACCACAGGGCACAAGGACAGGCATCTCCCTGCAGGCAAAAACACTCTCTCATGTCAAGCCCTGGAGGCTAAGATGCAGGGACCTGATCAAAGCAACCCCCTGGAAGGATTCAACAGCACAGCTGGGAAAATCAAGAGCTCTAGAATGAGTTTACTGTGTAGTGGCCCAGTGGTACGTGTGGATACTACGCGCTCCATGGCAGGGGTTAGGTTGGTCCTCCATGCATCCCACACTGCACTGCTCCTCCTCCCCCACTGCAGCAACAGAAGGGCGAGCTGGGCTGACGAACCAAAACTGTACATGCAGTAATTGGGATACAAATGTGTGACCGGGGAGCTGCACACGGGAGGTGACCCCCTGGTTCTCCCAGGTGCTGGTTCTGGGCTGAGCTCAGTACCCTTGTAGTGACCGAGTTCTCTGACCCCGGGTCTGAATGCTGCACAGCTGCTCCAGGCTCAAATGTCCCCATTATGGTACCTTGGTAGGCGACGTGAGGCTCTGTCGATACACAGGCAACTCGCGCTGGCATTTCACCGCTGCGGCTTTTGCCGGTTGAAGCTGCCACCAGCAATCCTAACGCTTCCTGAGGCTTGCAAGCCCCTGGCATCTCCCCGACACCATCTCTTCAGCTGGTCTTGCTTTGAGGAGAGATTGTTAGATTTGTGCCCACTGAGACTTCCCATGCTCCAGTCCGGCCTTGGGGATGCACAGGGGAAACACTCTCCTAGAAGGGAACAAGAGCAGTGTGCAAAAGTCATAGTGACCTGGAATTTCTTGAGAAAACCAGTGCTTAACGAGGTGTCCTGATGGGAACCTGTCACCACAAGGAATGGACATTCCTTGATAGTCCATGGCTATACTCCCAAGAAGCAGAGCGCTTTCCCATTGGCTGCTTTGACCACTGGCCCATGGGGTTGAAGGTCGCTGCTGTAGCTTGTCCCTGTTTCCCACTGCATACAAAGGTTTGTGGGGCGCCTGACTCCAGGAGGAATTGGCACAGAACCCTTCCTAGTTTTCGCTCTAGGCATATGACACCAATAACAACCTCATGCTGTGGGCCCCTGGGTTTACAAGCTGTGGATGGGTCCCTCTCTGTTGCCTGCCTCAGTTTCCCCACCCAGAATGCCGCCTTCTCTCTGGGCCTTCCCTCCAGAAGTGATCGGGGCTGCTGCAGCACCAGCAGAGCCTCTGAATGGGACCTTAGTCGCTGTGGCCTAGAGGGGCCTGGGGGTCTGCCGTAGGGCTAGGCCTCCATACACTTCTTGAGCTGGTGCCGTTCACCCCAGTGTTTGTGAAGCTGATGTTTGGAACATGCACCACTGACTTTTCCTCCTTGGCATGTTCATCTACCCTTGCCTCAGTGTTGTGGGTACCTAGAGCCCCAGCTTTTTACCAGCTGTCTTGGTGGCTTGTTTCATGGCCTCATCCAGACTCTGGGACTTTTCCTGCCAAAATTGACCCTATGACTCCCCAGTGAAGGCATGGCTGACAAAGTGGTTGGGAGCCAGCCTGTCTGGTACCTCTGAGATGCCTTGATGACTACACACCTTAGGACCAGGCTGAACTCTTGTGCTGACTCCATTGCCATCCTCTTATGGTTAAAGAAAATGGCATGGTCCCGAGCAAGATCTTCAGGTTGCAGAGCATTCTTGAAGGCCCTTATCAAGCACTGGTTTTTTGGCTGGGCCCACAGTAGGTATCCCTGGCTCTTCCAGTAAGCAACAGGCTCAGGGACTCAAGCTCAGTGGTGCCATCCCACCCACTGAGGTTAGCTGCCTTTTTATACTGGTCATACCCGTCATCCCAGTCCTGGTAGTCCCCAGTAAAGGGTGCTGAGTGGACTACCGGCTGTGAGATACTAAGGGAGGTGATGCATTAAATAACAGATAACAAGAGGTGTACAGTGGCATTTTTCACTTGGGGACTGGTAACAGAGCATGTGCTGGCCCCGTGGTGCAAACATTCAGTAACTCCGTGTCCTCCCAGACCTCCAGAGGTGCCTAAACCAGCCCTGTGATGTACCATGGGTCTCCAGTGCCTGGGAGCCAATGCTTGCATTTGCAACCCTCTCTCCCCACAGCCTCCCCATCCTTCTCATAGCAATACTTAAAGTCATGTCGTGCGATAAGGACTCTGAAGGGCCCGGCTGGTGCCCCACTCCAGGGCCAGTCCCTGGGGGCAATGGCCCCTTCCTGCCCTCCCAGCGGTCAGTTCGCCACTGAACCAGCCTGAGTCCTGAGAGTGCTCTCAGTTACCATCTGCACATCTCGGGCCTGCTGCCACAGCCCAACCATCCTTGGTCTCACGCTGCTCTGATGCCTCTGGCTGCTCTCGCCCTGCCACTCAGACCTGCGCCCTGCTGCAGCTTTCCTGGGCTTTTCACTGCTTCCTGCCTTGCCTCCAGGCTGTCCAGGAGCTGTAGTTTCATGTCGCATTCAGTTGTCAGCTCCCTCTGCTGTCACACCTTTCTATTAAAATGAACTTGCACAGAACATTACACAGGCAGGCTGGTGACACCCGCAGCACAGAGCAGAACAGGACCCCTCTCCCCACCCCGGTGTGGCCCTTCTGTTTGGCATCTTCTCTTCTACTGCAAGACCAAATCCCCCAATGTGCATGTAACAGCTGCCCAGCTGCGGAGACAGCAGGCTGAGCAGGGAAGCAATGCTACAGCCTTTTCAGAAAGGATAGGAAGGGGCTTGCATGTGGGACCTCTGAAAAGGTGCAAGCCTAAAAATCTGCATGTAGCTGATTGGATTGCCAACACAACGGAGGGGTCTGGTTGGCTGCGTGTGGGATATAAACACAGCAGACAGTGGGAAAGAGGGAGGTGGGAAGGAGCTGTTTCCCAACTTGAGGGAGAGGTTTGGGACAGTCTCTCCACCCAGGGAGGGGATGGAAAGCCTGCTCTGGAAAGCCAACACGCCAGGAAAGATGGATAGGCTGTGGTGCTCATAAAGGAGCTGAGTCCCCTACCTTGGAGAGGAGCTGTGCAAACTCAGGACTCAAGTGCCCCGGGAAAGGGCAGTCTGTGCTTGCGGCTGGGTCAGAGCTGTGGGAGAGTTTAGGCTGCAGGAACAGGAGACCTGCTGGTAAAGGGAGGCAGTGACTATTAAGCAGCCCTAGTTTCACAAGGAAAGGGAAGGTGGGGAGGCATTTAACCTCGTAGTGCTTGTAAGGTGCTTGTTTTTGCTGTCCAGACAGAGGTTTCTGTTTGAAAGAAAGCACTGGGAACGTGCACCCTACTTCTCAGGTGCCTATAGGAGCGCACTGCTAGCTGGTGACCACTCACAGCAACAGCAGTGTTGCCATTAATTTTTATTAGAGTGAACTGAATTCCTAGTGGAACTGAGGTTTAGAGTCTATAATCTGTGAATGGACATATCTTGATAGGGCTGTTGTATGTGGGATTACTTGTTGGATGGACTATTCAGTAATGTTGGGTTTATAGATATTTTGGTTATGGGTTTTGATGGGTGTTGTTGAACCTATGTAATGCACTTATGTATATATGTGTATTATATTTGTTACTAGTCTTTTCTGTTCTTTTCTGTAAATAGTTAGAGCTAAAATAAAGATCCCTATCTGTTACTTAGGCGGGGGTGGATTCTTGGGAAGGTGAGAGTGAGGAACACACCTCCCTTTTTGGCGGGACACCTCAGCCAGCCGAGCTACTTGGGGAAGAGCCCAAAGCTATTGACACCCTGAGGATTTGAATCTGGTATAGCGCCTGACCCTGGTGCTGGGGGAGGGTTACATGCATGCAGAAAAGGCAGCAAATGCATGAGTGCAACGTGTTGCAGAAGAGCTCTGGGAAAGGTCCTGAGTAGTAACAGCAGGAAAGAAACGGGGACGGGGGTGAGCCCGGTGGGTGCACAGCTTCCAGAGGTTAAACCCATGGATAAAAAGGAGCAAATTCTCTGAGTCGGTACAGAGAAGTGCCTGGGGCCAGGAGAGTAGGATGTGCATGATGCACCGTCTGTGTCTGCTGGCACTGCTGAAGGGGCCCTGGAGGAGCAGAAAGACCTGAACCTTGGCTGGGAGCGCCCATAGCTAGTGCAGAGGGGATAGTGCCTCTGTCCCCACTCCAAAGAGGCACAAAATCAGAGGTCTTAGCACAGGCAGCAGAGGCTACTGACTCCAGGCAGTGTGACCAGCTCCAGCCCTGGCTGGGCACCAACGTCCCAGACATTCAGGGCTCTCCAGGCGTAGAAGTGCAGAGATCCCAGCCCAGAGGCTGCCTTCCTGTTGGCTCCCTTCACGCCGCCAGGGCCAGTAAGTTCCCTGAACCTCGGCCAAGGAGTTTGCATGCTGCAGTTGTCCTCGGCCAGGCCCAGCACCTGTGGCTCTGGTACACACCAGGCCAGTCACCTGAAGGGACACCAGCAGGATAGGCATTTACACAGGGGGAGAGATCCCGAGGGTGCCGTGTGGAGAGGGTGCCCAGACACCCAGACACATGGGGGTGTCTGGGGTCTGCTCTGTAAGGAGCACACCAGAGACCTTGCCTCGAGTGCCCCCGTCTTGGACACAGCCTCCATTCCCTAAGGGTTGGAGTGAAGTTTGGGTAACCTGGTGGAAAGCCAGGCCTGCCGGGTTTGGTTGACAGAGGCAAGAAAGCACTGACTTAGGCGGCTGACTATAGTGACACAGATGAAGCAATTAAAGCCCGTTATCCACAGCCATAATGGCCATAGCAGACCTGTTCATGTTGTGGCCCTCTTGGGTTGCAACAAGCCTGCTGAATTCTGTAAAATCCTTTGTCATCACAACCTCAGATTCAGGAAAAACACCTAATTCATGGCAAGGATGTGGGAAGAAGAACCAGAGGAACAGCTCTCCTTGTCAAGGGTCCAAGCCTAAGTGATAACACCCCAGGCCATGCTAGATGCACAGGCGTTATATCGTAAATCCCTTACTTAGCTGGGGGAGAAGGTCTCCAGGATCCACCCCTTTCATAACTGTGTACCCAATGTGGTTGTGAATAAATGCATGCCATTAATAATTGACTGTATTAATCAATGACTGTAAATGTGGGGAAGTAGGAAATTGTGGGCTTGAGCTGTGGAAAAAGGCTCTGAGGTGTTGGGGTCTGGCCTACACCATCCACCCCAGGCCTGAGGATGTCTTTGCGTCTCTGCTGCCTTATCTAAATGGTTGTTAAATGTCTGTTTTACTTTCTAATAAAACCAATGTCCTAAAAAAAAAAAAGTCAGGCACACTCTTTATTCCAAGGCCCCATCGCACAAAGCAAGTCCCTTAGTCCCAGGGTGGGGCCCGAGGGCTTCCCTTCATGCTTAGGGCAGGAGAAGCTGTGGGGACCCCAGCACAAGACACTGGTGCTGGTGATGCCTGTGTCAGGGCCGTGGCCCATGGCTGGGCTGGGCAAACCCGCTGCGCCGTATGTGCGGTAGGCTTGGAGCAGCTGGGGCCATGTGCTGGGTCCACCAGCATTCACCAGTGGCCAACTCTGCTGGTTCTTGGTGGATACTCTTATGGCCGGGAAAGGACCCAGACAGACGGGAGGCAAACCCAGACCTGGCACCTCCCTGGGGGAGCTTCCAGCCCCTGCATGCTCACTGAGACTCCAGTAGCTGGTGATTCCTCCGGGGGATGGGGATGGGCACAGGCTGCGTCCCATGGGGACATCAGTCCCAGGGGAAGGTGATGTCCAGCGCCTGCATCCACTCCTGGTATGCAGCATCGACACGACGGCTCTGCTCCTCCGACAGCAGGTTCTTCCAGTCCCCGCAGACCCCTGAGGAGCCAGAGAGCGACATGAGAGACCAGACCCCAGTCACACCCCAGGGCCCCCATAGCTTCAGGTCAGTGGTGGCCTGCAGCCCCCTCCGGCCCAGTCCTGGGCTTCCACGCCCTCAGCTCTGCCCCTCAGCCCTGACCCTGCCAGACCAGACATGTCCCATCAATGCCTCTCGCTCCTGAGCAGTAGCCCCCATGGCCCCCGCCTGGGGCTCACCTTTCCGCAGGAGCTGCCCCTTTGAGTGGTCCATGTACTCGTCTGGCAGCTGAGAGACATTGGACATCTTGTTCCCCCTCATGGTCTGGAAAGAGGCGTTCTCCACCACTGAAGAGATGTGCTGCTCACTTAGCTCCTTCCCCAGGAAGTGGCAGATCCTTCGCACGCTGTCCCATGGGTCCTGGAGGGGAGAGGCCGGGTCAGTCTGGAGAGGGCTGAACCCTCAAGGGAGAGCTCAGTCTGGTGCCAGAACCAGGGCATGAGCAGAGGGGTGCAGGGCCCAACAGAGAAAGTTTAACTTTTGTCAAGGGAAAGAACTATTGTGATGGAGAAGCACATGGCCAGGGTGGGGACAACCCAGGTACACATTTGACACCAGCACCGGAAACCCAGGCCTCAGACCCCTTCCTGCCCCTGGGAAGATCTGCCCAGGGCACAGAGTGGTGGAGGCAGTACAAGGGCTATGGGGTCAGTGTGGGCTGTGTCCATGCACTCCTTGTGTGCCCCTGGCCACCGAGGGCCATGCCGACCACTGAACAACCCCACAGATTTGTTGGCAGGCTGGTATCCATGTGGGCAGCGCTACGGGCCACATCCACCCGCCAAGGCCAGGTGTTTGTCCCCTGTACTTCCCTCTAGGGGTGGCCAGAGGTGGCACCGGTGTCATGGGGCACATTAAGAAGGGGGCAGACAGCTCAGTATTAGGTAGGAGAAGAAGCAGAAAGTAGAGCAGCAGACCAGGCAGGGAGCAGAAAGCAGAACAGCAGATGAGATAGGGAGCACAGGGCAGGGAGAAGAAAGCAGAGCAGCAAATGGGGCAGGGGAAGGGGATCGGAGGGCTCCTTGGGGAGGGGCTGTGCTGGCCTCCGGGGGTATCTCTTCCATTGCACCAGAAACAGCCGTAGAGCCTTGGCCCAGGGCACCTCCCCCCGACAGCCACGGGGCCACACAGGGCATCCCCTGGTCCTACCTGCTGCAGCTCCTCGTAGGTGATGCAGAGGAAGTTCTTGTGGCCCCGAAGACCCAGCCAGCCAGCCACGTGGTCAAACCAGGAGCCGTAGGGCACTGCAGGGAGAGGCAGAATCTGGGGGGGCACCCACAACCTGGAGCCGCCTGGCCTGGCCCTAGCTTTCCCCTTGGGTGAGACAGGAGCCAGCCCCACCGCAGAAGGGCCGGGGAGAGCTGGAGCGAGAGGCAGGGAGCGGGGACGGGGTCCGCAGCAGCCCTGCTGGGCACAAGCAGGGCCCCGCTACTGCTCACAGCTGCCGCTGAGGAAGTCCTGCAGGAAGGTGTCTATGGGCCCGGGGTCCTTGTAGAGGCGCAGGACCTTGGAGAAGTGGTAGAGCGAGACCAGCACATCCTTGGGGCTGCGCAGGGTGTAGATGACCTGGGGAGAGGCAAGGAGGACATGGTGGGGTCTGGGGACAATGCCAGCGCCGTAAGGGGAGACTCTGTTTGGCCCCATGGGGCAAGGCTGGTTCCCAGTCTCAGGAGATGGGCTCAGAGCAGAGCCAGGAGGGACTGGGCAGCTCTGCGGACTGTTCTGATGGACAAGCTGGGTTGGTCCAGCCTTGCAGGGCCTGGCCTGGCCCGGAGGTGTGGGGGAGAGATTGGGGCTGAACTGGACAAGACAGGGAAGCTGACTCGTTCTCGTCAGGTCACAGAGGAGCTGGAGCCACCTGCCCACTCTGCTAGTGCCCCACATGCCAGACCCACAGTCCTGGCCCTCACCTTGGCCTGTGAGCCCTGGAAGGACCTGGGAAAGAGCTGGAGGGGCAGGTGGGAGGTGAGCAGCCGGGGTGGTGGGTACTTCAGGGCAGTTGCCAACCCAGTCTTGGTCTCGATCCAGGGGGCCCGATCCCAGTTCAGCACACTGCGCACCCAGCTGGGGTCCCCGTCACACCGAATCAGGCTCAGGATCTCCAGCATCCAGTTGGTGCCTGGAGGAAAGGGAATGACCCCTGCCCTGCACCCACTGCACCCCGTTCCCCTCCCTGAGCTTGGCTGGAGTCCAGGCACCTGGGTTCCCCTCCAGCCTGGTCCCTACCTGACTTGGGGTAGGTGACATTGAAGATGTCATCATCCCGCACCTGGAATTGGCTCTCCACATAGCTGAGGGTCTCGGGTGAGTAATCAAAGCAGGGGAAGAGGACACCCTTGTAGGGGAAGTACTGCGTGGCCATCGCCCTGCAACACGCAGCACCTCATGGCACAGGGGCTGGGGGTAGCCGTAAGCCCGTGCTGCACAGATGGAGGGCACGGATCAGGCATATTGGGGTCTGGGCACTGCTGGCTGCAGGACCCCATGGGACAGCTGTGCCTCCAGAAACCACGGGGCTGGTCAGGGGGCTGAGAGGGCATGGGGTGACCATGCCCCAGGGCAGCTCTTGCATCCCCCAGCACCAGGTCCCCAGGTAGAGGCCTCCAGTGCCACAGACTAGTAGTCTTTACCCCAGACAGGGCTGGATTTTCAGCCTGGGCAGGTAGAAGGGAGCCTGGTCCCTCACCATACCTGCGCTCAGCCAGGAGAGCCTGGAGCAGGCAGGGAGTGTCAGGTCTGGGGCCAGAGGCGCTCTGTCCTACATCTCCCGGGGGCTCTGGCCTGGACCCCAGTGCTGTGCCGGCCCCAGGGGTCCCTGAGCTGGGCAGCGGCTGGAGACCTCCACAGCTAAGTGTCTCCTGCTCTGACTGCCCTACTGCCAGCACGGCTGCCCAGGGCTGCACTGTGCCCCTGACCCTGTCTGAGGGCAGCTCCAGCCTGACCCCTCCGGCCAGCCCTGCCCCAGCTGGCCCCCCTGCCAGGCCTGCCTTGGCCGTGGGGCTGTGGGTGCCCCTTGCCCTTGGGGCCTGCCTGGCACTGCCAGTCCCACGTGGACTGGGAAGGACTTTGAAGCCAGCAGGAAGCCCGTCCCTGCTGGCTCTTGTCCAGCCACAGGGGAGGGCACCATAGGCAGGAGGGCAACGGGGGCAGCGGAGCTGCACCGTGGGCACCTTTATTCTCCCCCGTGCTCTGGCCTGAGCCCTTGGCTCTTCGTGTCCCCCTGTGGCACCCTGACTAAACCCCTCACAGCAGGCTTGGCCCTGCCTGTCCCCTCCATTCCCTACCCCACCCGCAGGCCTTGGCCCTGACAGCTGCTTATCTCATCCCCTGACAATGCCACTGGCCTCCTGCTCCCTTTGTGGCACTGCAGCCCCTCCAGCCCGGCCCAACCCAGCCCTCACACTCCTACCCCTCACACCCCCACCCTGTTCCTGCATGGCCCCATGGCTCGGCCAGGCCCTCCCGCCTCTTCCATGTCCCCCAGCAGCCTGGGGCAGACCCATCCTCATCCCTGTGCGAGCACCCAGCTGGACCCCTGTAGCACACCCCACGTGGCACTGCACTCCAGCATGCATAATGGGCCAACTGGGGTTGCCAACTTCGTATAAGGGTACCATGGGGCCAAAGAGAAAGGGCCTGGATGGGTCAGGGAACAGTGTCGCATGCACAGGTTGTGACAGCTGGCCCCCAAAATGCACTCATTTAACATGCGATGCTCCCAGCCCCAGCTCCAGAAGCATCCCCTACAAACCAGCTGTCGTCCCACAGGTGCCCCGTACAGGTCTGCAGGTCCAGAGCTGCCTTTGCAGCCTGAGTCTGGTTGCACGTCTCCCCTGCTCTTATCCCAGTCGGCTGCTTTCTCCAGCTTCCTTTTATTTCCGCTTCCCACCAGCGGCTTGGCTTGATAGCCATGCATGTAATCTCTTCCTGCTTCGTCATGGGACATGTAGGCGGGCACACATTCACAGCCACATTATACGCACTTCACAACATATTACTCCTGTGCCACTGTGCCCTGCATCTGCACCCCCCAGCCCCTTACCCCAGCAACTTCTGGTCCTCCCTGGATGGCTCCAGGCCAAGCCAGCACGGGGACAGACCCACTGTTGGCTCTGAACCGGGTCAGTTTGTCAGGAACTGCCCCCCTCCTCAGGAGGTCACTACACTCCTATCACATCATCCCATTGCAACGGGGACGTTTTTGCTGAGAAAGCTACTTCCAGAGAGATTTGACAATCAGAATAGCATCCAGGGGTGCCATGCCACCCAGGTCATGTATTTTTTAAAGAATTAAAACTTCCAAGTTGAAACTAGAGGTGACTTTCATTGAGCTTTCCTAAATGGGTCCTTTGTTGAATGGAGGGGGTGGGGGGAGGCAACCTAGTAACGGGAGGAAGAAAAGGCTGAAGTGCTCAATGCCTTTTTCACCTTAGGTTTCACAGGCAAGGGCAGCTTCCAGACTATTGCACCGGGCAGCACAGTTGCAGGAAGAGGGGAGCATCCCTCAGTGGTGAAAGAACAGATTAGGGACTATTTAAAAAAACTGGACATATTCAAGTCCATGAGGCTGGATGGGATGCACCCAAGGGTGCTGAGAGAGTTAGCTGATGTGATTGTAGAGTCACTGGCCATCATCTTTGAAAACTTGCAGCAATCGGGAGAGGTCCCGGATGACTGGAAAAGGGCAAACATAGTGCCCATCTTTAAGAAAGGAAAGAAGAAAGATCCAGGGAACTACAGACCAGTCAGCCTCACCTCAGTCCCTGGAAAAATCATGGAGCGGATCCTCAAGAAATCCGTTTCTAAGCACTTAGGAGGAGAAGGTGATTAGTAACAGTCAGCATGGATTCACCAAGTGCAAGCAGGGTGTGAATTAAGGGGGAGCTGGGGCGGGGTGGGGAGGCTGAGCCCCCCCTCCCCACCATAAGAGATGACATCCCCCCTGTAAGATTTGAAAATCAGAACCTGGGGCCAGGGGTCTCTGATCGGATTGCTCCTTCACCTAGGTGAAATTGTGAATCGATGAGCCAATTTCATTTTTTTTGCAGCCTTTCCGCAGGAGTCAAAGTATAATTTGAACCATGAGTGCAAGTCATGCCTCACCAATGTGATTGCCTTCTATGATGAGATGACTGGCTCCATGTGTAGTAACTGGGCAATTATAGGGTGAAATAGTTAGTCCTGATTATTATGGATGGAGATTGAAAGCTAGAACTCCACCCTCTGTTGTTCCAGAGTTACTTTTATCTTCCTAGTCCTCCCTTGCTGCCATGCACCCCCATGGATACCGCTACTGCCTGCGGGAGGTTGCCATGCCCCCCCAGCCTCAGGAGTCGTTCATGTTCAAGATCATCACCAATGACCTGGAAGATGGCAGAGTGCCAGTTTGCAGCAAGTTTGCAGATGACAACAAGATGGGGGGAGTAGTAGATACACTGGAAGGTAGGGCTAGGATTCAGAGAGACCTAAAGAAATTGGAGGATTGGACCAATAGAAATCTAATGAGGTTCAACAAGGACAAGTGCAAAGTCCTGCACTTAGGACAGAACAATCCCATGCACCGGTGGCCCGGGAGGAATAGGACCCCTGCTAAATGGGCAGAAGCAATTGGTGACGGACAGAGGGGACAAGGCTGAACTCCTCAACGAGTTCTTTGCCTCAGTGCTCCTAAGCGAAGGGCACGACAAGTCTCTCACTGGGGTTGTAGAGAGGCAGCAGCAAGATGCCAGACTGCCATGCGTAGACCCTGAGATGGTGCAGAGTCACTTGGAGGACCTGAATGCCTTTAAGTCGGCAGGCCCGGATGAGCTCCATCCGAGGGTACTGAAGGCACTGGCCGACATCATTGCAGAGCCACTGGTGGGAATATTTGAACACTCGTGGTGCATGGGCCAGGGTGCTGAAGGCACTGGCCGACATCATTGCAGAGCCACTGGTGGGAATATTTGAACGCTTGTGGCGCACGGGCCAAGTCCCGGAGGACTGGAAAAGGGCCAATGTGGTCCCCATTTTCAAGAAGGGGAGGAAGGAGGACCCGGGCAACTATAGGCCAGTCAGTCTCACCTCCATCCTTGGCAAAGTCTTTGAAAAAATTATCAAGGCTCACATTTGTGAGAGCC
>NW_005843397.1:42522-47403 GCF_000455745.1 Alligator sinensis | reverse complement strand
GAGTGGCCAAGGTCTGGAACGGGCTCCCAAGGGAGGTGGTGCTCTCCCCTACCCTGGGGGTCTTCAAGAGGAGGTTGGATATGCATCTAGCTGGGGTCATCTAAACCCAGCACACTTTCCTGCCTATGCAGGGGGTTGGACTCGATGATCTATTGAGGTCCCTTCCGACCCTAACATCTATGAATCTATGAGTGCAGGCTGGGGGCTGCCTGGCTGGGCAGCAGCTCTGCATAAAAGGGCCTGGGGGTGACAGTGGACAAGAAGCTGAATATGAGCCAGCAGTGTGCCCTTGTTGCCAAGAAGGCTAACGGCATCCTGGGCTGCATTGGTGCGTGTGTTGCCAGTAGATCAAGAGAAGTGACTCTTCCCCTCTATTCAGCACTGGGGGGGCCACATCTGGAGTCCTGTGTCCAGTTTTTGGCCCCCACTACAGAAAGGATGTGGACAAATTGGAGAGAGTCCAGTGGAGGGCAATAAAGAGAGTTCAGGAGCTGGGTCATGTGACTTGCGAGGAAAGGCTGAGGGAACTGAGCGGAAACAGCGTGGTATATTTATGCAAAGTATATTTTCAATTTATTTTAAAATTGCAGGGAAGCAACCCTCTGCATGTATTACAGGCAGCCCTGAGCTGTTGAGACCTGTGAGCCCTGGGTCCTTGCTATGTGGCTGGCTGGAGGAGGTAGAGGGTCCAGGCACCTCTACATAGGATAGTGAGGTGGCAGGAGGCTCCCGTGAGAGGAGGTACCACTGCCAGAAGTGAGGTTCAGGCTTCTCTGGCCCTTCCGATGCCACCCAGTTAATTCCCATGGGGGGCCATGGGGGTCTGCTCGGGGCAGGAGGTGCTCTGGGGACACTTGCACAGGACAGTTACAAATAGGCAGATCTAGGAGTGCAGGTGGGGTGCAGGAGGTGTGGTGCATCCTCACAAAGAAAACAGCACAGATTTTCCTCCAGTTAAAGATAGACTAGAAGCTTTCCTAATATGCTTTGGGGGTTAGACAACCAAACCAAAAACAATACACTCATTAGTCCGTGCATTAATTTGCTAGATTATATATTCAATTTAAAAAACCCCATAAGAAATGGGCAAAAAGTGGAAAATGATGTGGTGTCATTTGTCCCGTAGTCACTCTAATAATAGATACACCTCTTACGTAGATTCATAAAACAAAATCCAGGCTTTCAAGTGTCTCGATAGAGCCTCCAACCCTTCACTGTCAGTCATTTCTATGCCTGAGTTAACAGGACCACACCAGAGTTCAGGTTTTTAACTAGAGCTAAAACTAATATAGTAGAAGAGGGACATGCCCAGGACTGGGGAACAGGCAGCAGAATTGCAGGAGAATTGATAATTTGATTAGAGGAACATGAAGAGCACTGAAAAGGAGAGTGGGTCATTCAGATGTGTGGAGTAGAGAAAGATTAGCAGGAATCAGGGAGATGAGCCACAAAATCAATTCATTCCCTCGGCGGTGCCCGAACAGAAACGCCTCTGCCCCTTCCAGCAGTTAGAAAGTTTGGGGGAAGCAGGAGTCTAAGGGGGTGCAACTGCACTACTGCCCCCCGGATCCAGCCTGGCAGTCATGCCCACGCCGGCAGGAACAGAGACGACGATGCCTCAGTGCCGTGTCCCACCCCACAGCCCTGTGCCGTGCATGTCACATGCGTTCAAACAGGATCCATCTGCCTTTGCCAGCAGCTAACTGCTGGTTCCTGATGGATGACCTGAATGGGGCTGGGGAGGGACCCAGAGCTCTGGATGGGGATGGCGGGAGGCAAACCCAGACCAGCTGCCTCTCTGGGGCAGGCTGTGGGGGAGCTGCCAGGCCCCTGCGCACTCTCACAGACTCCAGCAGCTGGTGGTTTCCCCAGGGGAGGGCGGTGGAGGCTCAGATCTGGGGTGGGGCTGAATAGAGGAGTCTGGGGTGGTGGTGGTGGGGGGGTGGGTGTCAGTCCCAGGGGAAGGTGATGCCCAGCCCCTGCATCCGCTCCCGGTACATGGCATCGACACGACGGCTCTGCTCCTCCGACAGCAGGTTCTTCCAGTCCCCGCAGACTCCTGCGGAGCCAGGCAGGATGTAAGAGCCCAGACCTCAGGTGCCAGCCCTGGAGCCCCCCAGCTCTGCCGGTGCTCCTCACTCCTGACCTGTAGCTCCCCATCATCCAGCTTGGTGCCTACCTTTCCGAAGAAACTGCCCCTTCTGGTGATCCATGATTGTGTCAGAGAGCTGTGAGCCATTGGACATCTGGTTCTCCCGCATGGTCTGGAAGGAGGCGTTCTCCACCACCGAGGATATTTGCTGCTCGCTTAGCTCCTTCCCCAGGAAGTGGCAGATCCTCCCCACACTGCCCCGGAGGTCCTGGGGGGAAGAGAACAGCTCTGCCTGACGTGGGGAGGGCTGAACTTGTACCAATGGGCTCAGACCCAGGAGTGCACCTCAAGGAGTCAGGGCTGGCTGAGTGCATCTCACCCAGCTGTGGCAAGTCCTACCTGCTGCAGCTCCTCGTAGGTGATGTAGAAGAAGTTCTCTTGGCCCTGCAGGCCCAGCCAGCCAGCCACGTGGTCAAACCAGGAGCCAAAGGAGACTGCATGGGGAGAGAGCAGCTGTAAAAGTAGCCCACAGCCTGCAGAACTAGTCCACCCTGCCATTGCCTGCCCGGAGAGTGAGAGGAGCCTGGAGGCCTGTCCCCAAGGGTGGTGGTGAGTCTCCCGGGGAGGTGCTGGGTGACATGCAAAGACTGGGGCTTCTGGGGTGGGGACCAGGGGCACTGTTACCCTGCCGTGTTGGAGAGGGGGCTTCCCAAATTGAATGCAGTGGGTGCTCCCATGAAACCCAGGGTAAGACAGGGCTGCATGTATTGGGCGTAGAGAGAGACCCCCTGGCACTGCTCACGGCTGCCACTGAGGAAGTGCTGCAGGAGGGCGTCCACAGGCCCGGGGTCCTTGTAGAGGCGCAGGGCCTTGGAGAAGTGGTAGAGCGAGGTCAGCACATCCTTGGGGCTGCGCAGGGTGTAGATGACCTGGGGAATGGGGCACAGGGCTCAGCACCTCCTACAGCCACTGCGAACCCTGCCCTCCATGTGCCCTGAGGTGACTGGACCTGCCCAGGGCCCTGCAATGGGGCATGTGCCTGTGGGTGGGAGGGAAAGCCTGTCCAGGGCCCATCCAGGCCTGTTCCTGTGAGCTGGGCAGCTCCAAGAGGCAAAGGAAAGAACCACAAAGGCCTGGAGTCACCCAGAGCAGGTGGAGTCAGGCTCCCCTGGGGGCTCCCCCAGCCCAGCAACCTGACACACAAGAGAAGAGCAATGCAACGAGTCCCATCTGTCTGGACATGGGGAAGCACTGGGAGATGACAGGGACTGGTGCCATGTAAGGAGCTGGGTGATGGGGTAGGCAGCAGGTGGTGGTGACCAGGGGTGTCAGGTTGCAGGGGGTCACAGTGCAGCTCTTCTGGGACCCCCTGGGATGGGTCCTGTGGGATATCCTCTCAGGCTGGATGGGGTGAAGTGTTTCCTGCAGAGACTGGGGTGACGCTGTGCCCACCCTGCAGACATCCTATCCAGAGCTGTGGGTGCGAGTCTAGGCCCTGTGGTCACCAAACCCAAGCAGAGGTGTTGGAGCCCCCCCAGGAAGGGCATCAGGGGAAGGGACCTGGGCTGGTTTGGAGACAGAGCTGCGATGTATGCAGGGGTTGTTGGACCTGAGAGAGCCAGGACCCTCACTCCCAACATGCAGCCCCCTTCCCACCCCCCTCACCTTGGCCCGTGAGCCCTGGAAGGACCTGGGGAAGAGCTGGAGGGGCAGGTGGGAGGTGAGCAGCCGTGGCGATGGGTACTTAAGGGCCACCTCCAGCCTCTGTTTGCTCTCGATCCAGGGGGCCCGATCCCAGTTCAGCACACTGCGCACCCAGCTGGGGTCCCCGTCGCAGCGGATCAGGCTCAGGATCTCTACCATCCAGTTGGTGCCTGGGGAAAAGGAATTACCCCTGCCCTGCACCCACTGCACCCCGTTCCCCTCCCTGAGCTCGGCTGGAGCCCAGGCATCCGGGCTCTTACCCAGCACAGGTGGTGGAAGGCCAGGGCAAACAGGGCTCAGCCCTCCTGAATGTGGGGCAGCAGGTAGGGCTGTAAGGCAGCCCGGGCATGGGCTCTGGGCAGCTGCAGCAGGGGTGGTGTGGGCCCCACACCCAGCCAGGATCGCAGCCCCACGTGCGGATCACTGGCTACCCAGCACAGCAGGCAAGTACCAGCAGATTCGGCGAAGGAGGAGGGGCTGGGATGGGGGGAGATGCAGATCAAGGTCCCCATGGTGTGGGACGGAGTGGGGCAGGGGCAGGGGCAGGGGCAGGGGCGGAGGTGAATGGGGCCCCAGCCGGGCCAGGTGGTGGGACAATCGGAGTCCAGGCAGGCTCCTGCTGCTGCGCGCACCCCGGCAGAGGCACATGCCCCCCGATCTATGCATGGAGCAGAGGCGGCTGCCGCTGCGCGCTGGACTCTGCACCCCACTGCAGCCGCCCTGGGAATGGTGAGACGCAATATGCCTGCTGGCACCAGGCTGCACCATGCCCCCTGCCCACCCCACAGCAGGACACATGTGGTGTCGCATGGCTCTCGGGGCAGCAAGGTGCAAAGCACAGCACACAGCAACATCTGCCTCCACCCTACACACAGATGGGGGGACACATGCCTCCTAGGCCTCCACCGGGGTACGCACGGCAGCGAGCGGCAGCGGCAGCCCCCCCACGCCCCTGGATGAGCCACTCAGGCTCTGATTGTCCCACCACCCGGCCTGGCTGGGTCCTCATTCACCCCAGCCCCTGCCCACTCTGTCCCTCACTGCAGGGGCCTCCATCCCCTCCCCCCCACCCCCCCCCCCCCCCA
>NW_005843397.1:0-42511 GCF_000455745.1 Alligator sinensis | reverse complement strand
GGGGGGGTTACCCAAATAATTTTTTCTCCCTCCACCTATGCTCTCCAGCCTGCTCCCTACCTGATTTGGGGTAGGTGATGTTGAAGACATCATCGTCCCGCACCTGGAACTGGTTCTCTATGTAGTCTAGGGTCTCGGGAGAGTAATCCTGGCTGGGGAAGAGGACACCCTTGTAGGTGAAGTACTGAGTCGCCATTGTGCCCTGAGATGCAGAGACGGGGCCCCAGGGCCTGACTGGCACAGTGAGTGCTGTGCTGCAGGGCTCTGGGCAGGGCTTTGTGGGGTGGGCTGTGCTGTGTACAGGGGCAGGATGGACGGAGGAGTGTAGTCCTGGGGCCCTGTTGGGTTGGGGCGGGGGGCGGCAGTCTATGCTGGCCCTGCCCTGTCCCCAGCCTGGAGCCGCCCAGTGCCACTCAAAGGGTGACTACACAGCCACGGAGTGGACTTTGCCCTGGGGAAGCGAGGGGATTCAGCCCTCACCTTTGGACCCTGCGCAGAGCAAACAACCGCCAGGGCCTGAGGCAAGCATCACTGACAGTGGCCTGGGGCTGGGCTGGACCATGAGCAGGGGAAACATCTCCCTCACAGTCCTAGGGTCATCAGAAGTGCTCTGGCTGGTTCCCTGTCCCTGTGTCCCCATCCTGCTGTTTCAGGGGCAGAACAGCAGTCACCCGCTGCAGCCCCTGGCCCCATCCCCATTCCCATTCCCATCTCCATCCCCATCCCCTGCTCTGCCTGGGGCTCCCTGCAGTGGGGGTTCACACCTGGAGGTCAGACTTCTCCATCCCCCCGTCCACCTCCCAGCCAGCAGTCCCCAGCCACAGCCTGGGACCTCACCTCTGTTGGGTCCCAGCTCTGTATATCCGGCTTTTCACTCCCAGATGGCTGGGGCAGGGCAGGATTTCAGGGGGGAGTGCTGGGAGCAGCAGGGAGATGCCCCAGTCCTATCACCCTATTCCAGCAGAAAGTTATTTCCAGAAAGTTTGACTGTCAGCATTGCAACCAGATGGGCCCAGTCATCTGGGTCCTGCTTTTTTAAATATGTATTTTAAATTGAAACCAGCGATGACTTCCCTTGATCTTTACAGGTAAGAAATGCTCAACATTGGAAAACACATTCATTTTCCATACAAAGACATACCACTAGAGATAGGCATGATCAGCCTCAGTGTGGCATTTTGATATGAAGTAGATTTTCATTAGATTTTGTTTTATTTTAAATATGATTATTTTATGATTTATTAATTGTGTTGGTCCCATAGTCATGGTAGTTAAATGCACATCACTCATAAAACAGAGTCCAACCTCCTTGAACATCTTCAGAGTGCAAACAGCACTTTTAAGCCCATCATTTCCAAGCCGAAGTTAATGATCAGCTGAGTCAACATGAGCACATACCTGAGATAAGGATTTTAGGTAGAAGTAAAAGCCATCTGCAGGCTGGCACATAGGAGGGGGAGATGAAAGGGAATGGCTGGCAGAGCAATGCTGCAGAAGAAAGGGAAGCTTGATTAATACAACACTGAGACTATTAAAAAGGAGAGAGGGTCATTAATCCCTGGGAAGGGAAGAAACATCACCAGGAATCAGGTAGATGCTAATGAAAATATTTGACTTCATTAACAGACCATTGGTTTCACAGCAGGTGTCAAAGAGGGGCACGACTGCATCTCTCTGCTCTGGATCTGCCCTGTCCATGTGGTTTGGATTATAGAAACGGTTAGGACTGGGCACTGCCCTTGTTCCCCATCCCAATGTACAGACGTTCAAGTGCGTCGTGTTGTCCGGAGTTCCCCTTCCTGGTCCTGAACAGGAATCCTCCCCGGGGACCCCGAAGTTAGAGTCCAGCAGCCCAGGCCCAGCTCCCGCACAGCACAAGGTTGCATAGCCTCCACATGTGGGAGCTAGCAGTAAGGCAGGTCCCTCACCTGAACACCAGAGTTAACAGAGATAGGGTGACCCCTGGCTGCAGAGTCCCAGAACAGAGGGCCTTGTGCAAGCCCTGCTCCAGGCAGCTTCAGCCCTGTGTGAGCCAGCCAGGGCCAGGAGTTGTCTCCGTGCAGTCGCAAGACAGCCTCTGGCTCCAGGCTTATGTGTGATTTATCTGCTTCAGGGAACAGGTGGCTGTTGCCTGTTTGCTTGGCCTGTGGGCCCTGTGCCAGGGACTGCACTGGGGGATGTTGGCTGGTGACCACCCTGTCTGGGGAGGCAGTGCCCAGCTGGCCAGAGTCCAGGTCGAGGAGCTCCATGGTGCTAGGATTGTGCAGGCAGCTGCACAGCACGTGGAAGGACCAGGTTGGGTGTTGGGGATCATGGGGCTGGGGGAGTCATGAAATAGCTGCGTGCCTGTCCTGGCACAGACCCTCTGCCCTAGCCACAGACCCCATGCACTTTCCCTCCTCCCTCGCACTCTCCCTCCCAGCAGGAGCTCCCAGCTGCATGGCAGTGCCAAGAGGAAACTCCTGGCCTCTTCCCCCTCTCTCTACTTGGCCCCAGGCTGCTCCAGGAAGCTGGGATCCGGCACCGGGCACCCCTCCCTCATTGCCAGCTGTTTATCCCGTCTCAGCTCCTATATGAGCTCCTGGGCACCTGTCCCAGCCTGCCAGATGCCTGGGGCAGGTAAGTGAACAGCTTTCCTTCCCGCAGGGCTTAGGGGACTCCCTTTACCTGCTGTGCGCAGAGGAGACAGCATCCTTGAGGTGGGAACAGTCCTTGCAAGCTCACCCCCTGCTGACTCTGCACCCCGTCTTCCGGGCACGGGGCCCAGGGGTTATGACCCTGCCCTCCCTTCAACTGCAAGGTAATGTAGGTGTCCCCATGTCCTGGCACCGTATTGCCACCCCTGGCCCCTCTCTGAAGAATGACCCCTCTCCTGGTCCTTCCTTTTGCAGCCATGGCACTGGGAATGAGGATGCTTCTGCTGGTGCTGTTCTGGGCCGGACTGGTGCCGTGCAGTGAGTTTGAATGGAGCCGGGTCTGGGTGGACTCAAAGTGGGGCAGGACTGGTGCGAGGAGCTGGGGGAGCCTTAGCCAAGGTAGCAGAGGGTAGGGGGCTGGGAACACAGGGCTGGAAGGTCCCTGCTGGACTACAGACCAGTGTCCTGTGTTCAAAGGCAACTCCTTACAAAGGGACTCCCCAAATCCCTCGTCACACCCCCACCCCCAGAGACAGACACCAACGACACCCAGGACCATGCCATGGCTAAAAGCAGGGGACATGGGGGCACTGCCCATGGGATTACCAGACCCCAACCACCCTGCTCTAGACTCACCTCCATGCCCAGCATGGGGGCAGCAGTAGGGCTGAGCCAGGGCTCGATGTTGTGGCCTTTATCGTTTGTACAAGGAGACCCAGCCCCAGCTTGAAGCCCTTCCATTGTTTTGCTTAGAGAAACATTGTCTTCTCTGAGAGTTATACGTTTCATTTCCAAACCGAAATTGTGCAAAGCCGTTTGGTGGGGAGGTGCACCAGCAGAGCTGCTGCGAGGGAGGTTGAGGCTGGGGTAGGTTGGGAACAGCGGCCACGAGCAGAGCTGGGGCACCCCAGTGCTGGGAGGTTGGGAGCAAAGGGCGCTGGCGCCACTGGGTGTGCAAGGGGGCCATGGGTGGAGAGCGAGGCATGCCAGAAGAGTCATGGGGGTGGGGGCTTTTATAAATGCTCCACCCATCTCTACCCCACAGCTGGCTCAGACCCCAGCCCCATGGGGAAGCAGTTCCTTACTGCCTTCCCAGAGATGCAGTGCTCTCAGAGCTCCAGGGCCCGGGTCAGCCTCCAGCTGCTTGTCACTGGCTTCGCCCCTTCCACCACGGTCACTGTCACAGTGAAAGGAATGGCTTTTCAGAAGGTCCTCACCCTCCACCAGGACGAGACCCAGACCATCGAGCTTCCGGACTCCACGGAGATGGTGGGGACAGGCTTCTTCGACAGAACGGTTGTGGTGGTCGCTGACCATATGGTCTCTGTCCTCTCTGTGAGCTCGGAAGACCAGTCCTCTGAAAGCACGGTGCTGTACCCTATGGAGAGCTTGGGCCAGAAGTACTATGTGGTCACCCCCACATCTGAAGAGAAAGCGCCAGATTCCTGGCTGCAGTTCACTGTTGTGGCCGGGCCTGAAGTCACCACAGTGGAGATCCACCCCAAGGGCCCGGTGAAGATCTACGGGACTACCTACAACTCGTGGAACACGCTGGACATCGACCTCCTACCCTACAAGGCCATTCAGCTGCAAAGTCAGGCCGACTTGTCCGGCTCGGTGGTCCTCTCCTCGCGGCCCGTGGCGGTCCTGTCTGGACATGGCTGTGTGAAGTCAGGCAACACGCAGAGTCATGTCATCGAGCAGCTTCTGCCTGTCTCCAGCTGGGGCTTCTCCTTCATCCTGCCCCCAGTGGGGAGCAGCGAGGCAAAGCTTAACCAAGTCTATGTTGCAGCATCCCAGCCCACTGCCATCACTCACTGGAGCGGGAAAGTCCCTGGGACCCAGAATGTGGCAGCCGGGGAGGTGGCCAAGCTGGCCGTTGGAGGGTCCACAGCACTTTCCATCACAGCCAACGCCAGTGTCCAGGTCCTCTACTGTTCTCTGGGGGGCATGAAGGACCACGTCACCTTTTCCCCATTCCTCACCAATGTCCCACCCATCATGAGCTTCTGCTCATCCTTCCACAACACTGGGCTGGCAGGGTTCACCAACTACGTGGCCCTGGTGGCCAAGACAAAGGATGTATGGGCCATCACACTGGATAAGGGGCTTCTGGGATCCACCCGGTGGCACACAATCCAGGAGTCGGATTATCTCTGGGGCACCTACAGCCTGGGCAGGGATTTCAGCAGCCACAGCATAGAGCATCCCAGTGCAGCCTTCGGCATCCTCAGCTTTGGCATTACCCAGCTGGACTCGTACGGCTCGGTGGGCGTCTGCACTGATGGTGAGGCCATGTGGCGCGGGGTGGCTTTGAGGCCCTATTGGAAGGGAGGTGCTGGTGTTATGGGGTTAGGAATGACTTGACAAGGCTGGTGCAGTCCCAGAGAGGCAGGACTAGCACTCCTAGCCCACTCCAGCCAGGTGCCCATGCACTGATGGAGATGCCCCCCACCCATATGCTTCCACTGCCTACAGCTCTTACCATGAGGAGGCTTCTTCTGGAATTAAATCCAAACCCATTTTGTGTCACTGAAGCTCATTGCCAAATGTCCTTGGGGCTCTGCCCAGTGCAGGCTGGTTCCTGCCCCTGTGGGAAAATGCGGGTGAACTTCCCTATATGGACACGGTGATGCAGGCCAGCCACGGCATTGGGCTTCCTGGTTCTAACACTCCAGGCACCTTTCTTTTCCCCCCTTAAATCCCCACTTCCTGAAGTCATGAGAGTTATGTGACAACCTTGCCTTTCATTGAAAAAAGCAAAGGATGTTTTTGGCTCTGGCCAGGATGTCACAACCCTCCACGTCTCTGGCAGCTGGGAGCGTCAGTGCTTCTCTCATTTCTAGAGATGATACGACCTGAAGCCAGGCCTGAGATTTCAAGATAGGTGGAAGGGGGAATTTTGGCTATGGCGGGGGGGCTATGCCAACCTGGTGCTGTCAGCTGGCAGCAATAGCTGCTGCCACGTTTCACAGAATCACAGAAGCACGGAGAATGGGGCAAGGGTGACTGGTGCCGCCTGAATCTGGGGGGGCACCTGCAGAAGCTGCTGCCGGCACCAGCAGTGCGGATGGGGCTGGCGAGCACCCGGAGAAGCCAGTGGCGGTGGTGGGGGCAGGGCTGGTAAGCACTCGCAGAACCTGCTGATAGCATGGCAGCGGCGGCCCTGCCAGGGGGGGCACCGGCCCTGCTGACGGCATCAGCGGCAGCCATGGGGGGGGGGAACGGGACCAGCCCTGTCAAGGAGGCACATGCACCCCCACACACCCCCTACTAGTCACCTATGGGATAGGGCTAGAAGGGACCTCAGGAGGTCACATCTACTCCAACCCCCTGCTCCAAGCAGGACCAGCCCCAACTACATCATCCCAGCCAGGGCTTTGTCTAGCCAGGTCTTAAACACCTCCAAAGATGGAGACTCCACCACCCCTCTGGGTAACCTGTTCCAGTGCTTCACCAACCTCCTCATGAGAAAGATTTCCTAATATCCAACCCAAACCTCCCTTGCTGCAACTTGAGCCCATTGCTCCTTGTTCTGTCATCTGCCGCCACTGAGAAGAGGAAATGAGAGCTGGCTGCCCCTTTCCCCAGGCTTTTCTTTGAATAGGCTCCAGGGGAAACCACCCCCATGTTCCAGCTCCCTGCTCTCACCAACAGCTCGATTGCATATTTCTATCAACAATCACCTGTAGTTTCCTGCCTCATCCAAACCAGGATGGCAGAGATTTCTACAGCTTGCCTCAGTGAGGGTCAAGTGTGAACCCCTGTCTCTTCACCCATCTTACACCTTGCTCTTTCCATCCATCCAAAGCCATACCCTCCCTCCCTTTCTTCCTTCCTCCCATCTATCTATCTATCTGCATCCCCATCCATCCATCCATCCATCTTGTACTCACCCTTCCATCAAGCTGCTTAATCAGGATCCTCATTTCCACCAGTATGTTGAGCTAGTGGTTTTGACATTTGCCTCCATAGCTTCTAATCTGGTGGCACCAGTGACTTCCAACTTCCATCTTCTGTTTCTATCGAGTCCATCCTCACAACCCAGTGCTAGCTAGGGTTACCTCCATACAGTCCTACCTCATACTGTTTAGACCTATGACTACTTGGGTTGCCCTTCCCAACAGGACTGGGCACCATAGGGGCAGGATGGTGCCTGGTGGGGAGGTGCAGGGGGTGCAATGTCACAGGGGATCTCTCTGCCCTCTGAACTATTTCCCTTTCCAATGCTGTTTTCCCAGCCTTCCACAAACCCTCCTGTGACACGGTGCAGTGCAGGAAGAAGGAGAAGTGCCAGGTGGTGAATGGTGCTGCAGTGTGCGTGGCAGAGTCCACAGCCAGCTGCTCGCTTTCGGGAGACCCTCACTATCAGACCTTTGATGGGCACTATTACGACTTTATGGGCACCTGCACCTACACCATCGTAAAGACCTGCACTGCAGACAGGGCTCTTCCGTCCTTCACGGTCGAGGTGAAGAATGAGAACAGGGGAAACCCACACGTCTCCTATGTGGGCTATGTCACTGTCCGGGTCTACAACTTCACCATCTCGGCGGTCCGCTATGAGACTGGGTTTGTACGGGTGAGTCTGGCATGGCTGTAAACGAGAAGGAGTAAGTGGGGTGTCAGCCTTACCTGGCATATTCCACCCCCAGCATCCTTACTGTGCTTTGCTGAAGGCAGCTGACCTTAGCCACATGCAGCGGGTCCTTCATGGGGCAGACCCTGGCTCCACATCCACTGCTGTCACCCCTAGGCCCCACTTCCCTCTGGGCTACAACCCGGGCTTCCTGCTTCCCTGTTTAAATCAGCCCCAGGGGCAGGTAATTATTTTGGGCGGAGGGCCACTTACTGAGTTTTGGCAAGCCATCGAGGACCGCACGACAGGCAGCCAGGGGCACAGAAATATTAATTTTCTAAATTTTTAGGGGCCCCGCGGACCAGATAGAATGGCCTGGCGGGCCGCACACAACCCACAGGCCACATTTTGCCCACCCCTGAGCTAGACTCTGCTCCTCTTACAGACCTGGATCTACTTACAGACCTGGCACAGAACCCAGGGGTCCTGGAGCCCAGCCCAGAGCCGGGTTGATTTCAACCACTCAGATTAGATGAATTCAAGTCTCCTTTGGGCTGCCATTTCTTGAGGAGCCCCACACACAGCCCCCCTCTCTGGACTCTGGGCTCCCAGTCCCCTGCACAGCCCCTCTTTCTGGGCTCTAGACCCCCGGTCCCCACACAACCCCTCTCTGGGCTCCAGACCCCCAGTCCCCAACACAGCCCCTCTCTCCAGGCTGTCAGACCCCTGGTCTGGCTCACAGCGACTCCTGAACTCTGGTAGGCACTCAAGCCTTCCCTGGGCTTAACATAAACCAGGGCCACCCACCCATACAACTAAGTCCCTCTCTGCCCCAGGTATCTTCCCTCGCTCCCTGCATTGCAGAGGGGCTTTCTGCCACTATTCAGGAGCTCTGCTTCTAAAAGCTCCCCACTTCATGGCTCCCAAGGCCTGACAGCTCAGGCTCAGGCTCAGGCCTTATATAGCTGCAGCCGGGTTAGGTGAGTCCTTAATTACCACCCTCCCCACCCCACCTGCAAGCAGCCTCCCAGACTGTCTCCCCACTTAAAGGAGCAGGCACATTCCAGTACCCTGATACACTGATCTATTAGGATTTATTGTGGTGGTATATTGCTGGTTGCTGGTTGTATATCGCATTGAAGCAGCTTGCTGGGATTCCTGCCCCTGCATGGGGAGGAAAACTGCAGACAAACTGCAGCAAAGATGCATTCAAAACATCACCCTGTGCACTGCATTTCTTGCAAAGAGTGCAGGGAAAAAGCAATGGTTGGGGAACCAAAAAGGCTGCCATTGAAAACCAAAATGAAATTGTTGAGAGGAAACAGGACGTTTCCTTTGCTTTGGTCTCGGAAGTTTCTTCTTAAGCAGCAGAAAGGTTTAGCATGAGGAAAATGTCGGTTGAACCTGGTTCCCTTCGGTAACTGGATGGTACAAGCTGCCACGTGTTGAACTGGCAATGTCTGGCTGCCTGCGGCTGGTGCCAGATGCGTGTTGTGATGCTGGCTGGTACCTCTGGGCTGTGGCCCATTGCCCTGCAGGCACCACCATCCTTCATGTGCACTGACAGAGCCTGTTTTCCTTTTCATCCCAGGTGAACAACCAGCGCTCTCGCTTGCCCATCACCCTACACAATGGCAAGCTCAGGGCTTACCAGAGCGGGACTTCCCTGTTCATCAAGACCGACTTCTCCCTGATCGTCTATTTTGACTGGAACAGCTTCCTGGGCGTGAAGCTGTCCAGCAGCTTTGCGGAGAGCGTGTGCGGCCTCTGTGGGAACTTCAATGGGGACCCCCAGGATGACTTTGCCACCCCAGCTGGCGTCTTGGCTCCTGACCCCGTGGAGTTCGGGAAGAGCTGGAAAGTTCCCGATGGGGATTGGTTCTGCTGGGATGACTGCCACGGGCCCTGCAAGAGCTGTCCCCCAGACGTGGCTGCCAAGTACCAGGCTGAGTCCTTCTGCAGCTGGCTTATGCAGGGGGTGGGTGGCCCTTTCAGCCAGTGCCATGCTGTGATTGACCCCCTGAGCTACTTGAAAAACTGTATCTACGATCTGTGCATGACCGATGGGAGCCAGGAGTCGCTGTGCCAGGCACTGAAGAGCTACGCCGAAGAGTGCCAGGCAGCGGGGGTTACTGTCACTGACTGGAGGACGCCTGCGGGCTGCTGTGAGTTGGACCCTAGGGAGGGGAATGCTGTAGGGTGCTCTGGGGGTGGAAGAGATGCTAGTGGGAACACCCTGCTCTGGGCTGGGGGATACAGGCGATGGGGGTTTCCTATCTCTAGGGCCCTGGATTGGTGCTCTCTGATGATTCAGGGATGTCCCTGGAGACACCTCTGCTGCAGAGCCCCCAGTGTAGCCTCAGTGGCTCCATACCCAGGTGTGTCCTGGTCCAGGAGCAGCATGCACTCGCCCTGACCCTGCTGTCTTGTCCCTCCCACAGCCTTGCCTTGCCCAGCCAACAGCCAGTACAAGCTGTGCGGCTCAGCCTGTCCCACCACCTGCAACGACCAGGCAGCCCCAACAAAATGCTCTTTGCCCTGCGTGGAGACCTGTGAGTGCCAGGATGGCTTTGTGCTGGATGCTGGGCAGTGCATTCCCCAGGCCGGCTGCGGCTGTGAGTTCGAGGGGCGCCTCTATGGCCCTGGCGAGCAGTTCTGGGGGGATGACGCCTGCAGCAGACACTGCGTCTGCGACCCCCAGACCCGGCGCGTGAACTGCCAGCAGGAGACTTGCCGACGTGGGGAGCAGTGTAGGGTGGAGAAGGGAATCCAAGGCTGCTACCCTGCCAACTACAGCACCTGCACATCCCTTGGGGACCCCCACTACACCAGCTTCGATGGCCACAGGTTTGACTTCCAGGGCAGCTGCCTGTACCAGCTTGTGGGGCTGTGCCAGGACAGCGGAGACCTGGTGGGTTTCCAGGTGCTGGTGCAGAATGACAACCGCGGCCTCGTGTCTGTGTCCTTCACCAAAGCAGTGGAGGTCAGAGTCTACGGGGTCAACATCGCCATCAGCCGTGAGCATCCGGGACGAGTCCTGGTGAGTTCCTGGGTGCGGGGGCTAAAGTGTCACAAACCTTACTTACTACAGTAAAAATATGAAGGTGTTCCTAATAGGTGCTCTTCACTCACCGTCTTTGTGAGCTCCATCTTGTCTCAAATGAGCCTTGTCTAGCGTCACAGCACTAACTGCATGGAGATGACCTGGCCACCTTGGCTCTTTCCAATCCACCTTCCTTTGGCTTTCTCAAGTAGCTCACGTCATTTCCTTCCCTCTTCTTCTCTTACCCAAACCTTAGTCAAGCAAACGCTGTGCCATATCACCCTGGAGCAACCCCAGACGTCCAGTAGTCCACACACCCCAGAAGCGGCTGCATTGCAGTGCTGGGACTTGTGGCCAGGAGGCTGCTAGATGTCAGTCTCTGACCCTTGGGCCTTTTCTCACAGGTGAATGGCTTGCTCACCAACCTGCCCTACAGCATTGAAGGGGCCAAACTTATCGTGGCCCGGAAGGGGCCGGAAGCTGCTATTCAGACTGACTTTGGCCTCACCGTCACCTTCGACTGGCAGAGCCGAGTGACAGTCACCATGCCCAGCACTTATGCAGGCACTGTGTGCGGCCTCTGTGGGAACTTCAACGGGGACAAGGCTGACGACCAGGCTATGAAGGATGGCAGAGCCACCATGAACCCCACAGCCTTTGGGCAGAGCTGGAAGGTGGCAGAGACCCCAGGGTGCGTGGAGCCCAGTGAGCCAGTGTGTTCTCCGCGTGCAGCCATCGAGAGGAAGCAGAGGAGAGAGAAGGTGGACTGTGGGCTGATCCTAGCAGACAACGGGCCCTTCAGGGCTTGTCACGCCAAGGTGAAACCCGAGGGCTATTTCCAGGACTGCGTGTATGACTACTGCTTCTTCCGTGGGAGGATGGGACCCATGTGCCAGATGATAGCCAGTTACGCAGCTGCTTGCCAGGCGGCTGGGGCAGCAGTGAGTGCTTGGAGGTCTGAGCAGTTCTGCAGTAAGTGGATTAATACCAAATGGCCTTCCCCCGGGTGTTGGGCTGTGCTGGTTGCCCCCTTTTTGCTCCATGTGTTGCGGGGTTTAAGTCTCCCCCAGAGGCACTGGGTACTGGCTGCAGTAGGGATGGGAACCGCGCTGTGCTAATGCTCCTGCTGGGACCAACCTTGCAGGGTGCTGGCTAGAGGGTCTTGCCTCTCTGTTCAGGGTCACACCAGTGCCAGATTTGGGGTCCAGAAGGCATTTTCCCCCCAGTCAGACTCATCCAGACTGGGAGACTTTGCCTTCCTCTGTAGTGGGTGCACAGCCTTGGCCTGGGGTCTCTGGAGCACCTATTAACAGCCTTTCACAGCAGCAGGACATTGCCGGCTGTGGCCTTGCTTCTTTCCCTGTGGCTGCCAGGTTCAGAGGTGATGTCTGGTGCTGCATCAGAGTTGATGGTCATTTTAGATGCTGGGTTTGTCTGGGCTGGTTTGGACATGGCAGACCCTGCCTCAGGCAGGGGTTGCACCAGATGTGACCTGCTCTGTGATGCTGCAGTCTTTGAAGCAGCTTAGAGAGCAGCAAGGCCTGGACCTGTGCTGGGGGAGGGGAGGGATGAGCTATGCAGATGATCAGGGGATAGCAAACCCCACACTCAAGGGGAAAGTTGGCTCACTGTGGCAGCAGAGCAGAGAGGGTGTCCTAGGAAGCAGCTGAGGGTGCTGACAGTCTGAGGGAGGGCCCAGGGCTTTGCGGACCTGCGATTGGGTTAGGGAAGGACAGCGGGTGGGAGTGTGGGGGTGCAGGGGAGTGGGTGTATTTATTGCAACGGGTGTGCAGTTTCTTAATATGGTTTTAGGTGTGTGATGCAAAGTTTTATGCTAGATGATGTGTGTGTGTGTATCTCAATAGATATCTATATATCTATATCTATCTATATCTCTATAGATAGATAGATAGATAGATAGATATAGATGTATAAAATATATATATTTAAAAAAACAAAACAAAAAAAAAGCCAACCTTGAGATAGCCACTTTTCTGGCAGGGGTAGTACCTGCAGAGGTAATGTACAGTTACCCTCCCACTTTCATTTCTAGTGGGAATATCTTGGCTTTATGCCCACTTTATGGAAATGGGAGACTCCTCCCTAGCTTGCTCCTGCTGCTATATGGCTGAAGGCAAGCAAAACTTGGGGGCATCTGAACCCCAAGCCTCTGGGCTTGGGCCTGCACATATGATGCCCGCCAAATGATCTGGAAGCATCTGCAGCCCCAGGTGGGGTGGTGGATGTTTGCTGGTAGTAGGGCCACTGATGGTTCTTGAATGACTCACGGATTTGGAATTGATGTGGCTGATTTGGCTTGGAACACGAAAAATTGTCCTTAAAACCCCCCCAAAACCTTGGGGTTGGTCCAGACTAGCTCAGCCTGGGCTCCAGCTGCCCTGGGAGGAGCCGTGGAGGGTTCCCAGGATGTGAGAGGACAAGGTGAGTCTGGAGGGCAGCTGGGCGGGTGCTCATTCAAGTTCTCCTGCTTCCCCGGCAGGTCCCTCCTGCCCCCGGCACTCGCACTACGAGCTCTGTGGCAGCAGCTGCCCAGCTACCTGCCACAGTCTCCCCGCTGCGGCCACGTGTGCCGGCCCCTGCACCGAAGGGTGTTTCTGTGACGCCGGGTTCGTGCTGAGTGGGGACCAGTGTGTGCTGGCTGAGCAGTGTGGCTGCCTCCATGAGGGCCGCTACTACAGCCACGGGCAGGAGTTCTTCGTCGGCACCACGTGCCAGCAGTGGTGCCGCTGCGAGGGCGGCGGGGACGTCGTGTGCCGGCCAGCCTCCTGTGGTGCCGGTGAGGAGTGCCGCGTGGAGAGGGGCACCCTGGGTTGCTATTCGGTCCGCCACGGTGAGTGCACCATGGCTGGCAGCTCCCACTACCTCACCTTCGATGGCCGCACCTTTGACTTCCAGGGGTCCTGCACCTACACCTTGGCCCGTGTGTGCTACGGGAATGCCAGACTGGGGAACTTCTCTGTGGTGGTGCAGAACCAGAGCCCTGGAGATGGCCGCGTGGCCCTGGTTGGGTCGGTGCTGGTCTCTGTTCAGGGCTACACTGTCATCATGGAGCAGGGAAGACGGTGGACAGTCACGGTAAGTCCTTGCAGTGGGGCCGAAGTGGCTGGAGTTGTCCCTGGGTGGCCATCAGCACCCTGTCCCTGATATCCAGCAGTTGGAAAAAGAGGTGAGCTCTCCCCCAGCAGCACCAAAGCCCTGGCCTCTCCTACACCTTGTGGCTTGGCCCTCCATGCTGTCACAGAGAAGGTGCAGGGTGCAGCGGGAAGGGGGATGGGAACAGGAGACACCCCCAGCTCTATTTCAGTGTCCTCCCTTGGGCAGTGCCTGAGGCACATGCCATTCCTTCACGCTACTGATAGCCCAATCCCTGGGTAGTGACCTGTGCTGGCTGGAGGGTCTGCACTGTAACCTGGTGCTGCTTTCAGGGGTGCTGGGTGATGGTGAGTCCTTGTCTCAGGCCATGTCACAGCTGCCAGTGACTGGCACATTCCCCTCCCGTTGGCACAGGTGGACGGGGAGCTCCACACTCTACCGCTGGTGTCAGACAACGACGAGCTCTGGGCCAATCAGGAGGGGAACAACATCATCGTCCAGACAGCCTCTGGGCTCCATGTCCTGTACGACACCTCCTCCTATGTCCTGGTGACCATCCCCGGCACCTACCAGGGCCACGTGTGTGGCTTGTGTGGTAACTTCAATGACGACAAGAGCGACGACTTGCTGCTGCCCGACGGCACGAGTGCACGGAGCGTGGACGAGTTTGGGGCCTCATGGAAGGTGCCCAGGGATGGCGCTGCGTGCATCGATGGCTGCGGTGAGGGATGCCCCGTGTGCGATGATGCCCGGACAGCACCATACCGGGCTGAGGGCTCCTGTGGACTGATACAGGCTGCATCTGGGCCCTTCAGCCGCTGCCCCCCACTGGTCAGCCCTGCCGCCTACTTTGGCTACTGTCTCTATGACTTGTGTGCTGCTAACGGGGCACGGGAGACCCTCTGCCGGAGCCTCCAGGCCTATGCAGCTGCCTGCCAGGCTGCTGGAGCCCAGATCGGGACATGGAGATCCACCTCCTTCTGCCGTGAGTCTCCAGCCTGTTCCCCGCACTCCCCACTTCATTGCTTTGCTTTCGCTGTCCTTAAAGTGGGCTGGGGGTTCAGAACCAGATACCAGGGAAAGGCAAGAGGAATGCTTGTCCCCACAGGGTCGGCACCAGGGGTTGACCTTGGGTCCCCTCGAGCTACAGGAGGTTGGGTAGCAGTAGAGAGTGTCTCAGCTAGCCACTAAGAACCATGATGACATGACCGGACTGGGCAGAGGCTCAGGGTGAGGGGGTGTGAGGGGATACCCATGTCCCTGAGCTCTGCATCTCATAGATATCACCTCCAGCCCTCAGCTGCCCAAGCAGAAGCCACTACAACCTCTGCACCCACTCCTGCCACCTTACTTGCGCCAGCCTGGTCAGCCTGCCCCCGTGCACAGGGAAGTGCTTCGAAGGCTGCCAGTGTGAAGCAGGGACACTGTTCGATGGGGAGAAGTGCATGTTTCCGGAGGGCTGTGGCTGTTTCCATGGCAGAAGATATATTCAGGTATGTGCACAGGGGCTGTCCTGGCTGGTCCCAGCACAAGGGAGAGGCAGGGAGTATCCTTCCTCTGGGCACGGGGCAGCGGATGATTCCAAAGCAGTGCCTCAGGGCAGTGCCATGATTTTCCCCATGTCCCACATGGAGTCTGGGACCCCGCTAGAAACTTAGCTCTGAACACCCTCCAGATTTTCTGAACAATGAGGCCTCTGGCCAAGGGAGCCTGTGGCCTGGGTGACTTGCTGCTGGAGGTGGGGACCTTTCAGGGATCCAGGTGGAACATGTGAAGGGCTTCAGCCAGAAAAGACATAGGGGGAAACTTTGAAAAGCACCACAACACTTTAGACAGGTGGCTTTGGTCCTCTTGGAAACCCTGACATTTTTCTTCTTCACCTTTTTTTTCCAGTGAAGCCCTTGACATTTTTGTTTCAAAGCCTTTTTTAAATATTATTTACTCAACCTTAAGCAAAGAAAAATGGCTTTTGAAAAGGTAACGTGACTCAGAAATGAAAGCAGGCTGGATGGAGATGCTTCTTGGTAGACTAACTAAATAATGTATATAGAGAGGGCTGAAGTGAGACGTACAGAGAGCTTCAGGCCACAAAAGCTTGTGCTCTCTCTCTCTCTATGCATCTCATTTAGCTGGTCTGTGAAGGTGCATTTCTACCTGCCTCCTGAATAACTACAGTCTAACGAGCGAACAACCTTTCTCACAAATAAAACACAACTTCTTCTTTTGGTGTTGATCCAAAATTAAATGATTTTTTTTTTTGGTCGTTTCCCTTTGATACAGCCTAAAATTGTCTTTTCCCTTTAGGTCTCAGTTTGGCTGCCGAACACACCTGCCTTGTGTTTGCACTGCTCTGCTGTGAGTTGCTTGGTGTCCTCACCCCAGTGATGCCTCTCTTTCCTCTCCCCACAGTCCCTGGACACAGTCCTATCGGCCAACTGCTCAGAGGCCTGTACCTGCTACAACAGGGCCATACTTCTCTGCGAGAGCATGGCCTGCGCACCGGGAGAGACCTGTGCCATGGAGAATGGCGTGCGTGCCTGCCGGAAGGGAGCTGCTCTGGCACCATGAGCCTGTTCTAGCCAGGAGAGCAGCATCACCTCTACTAGTCTCTCCATGACTGCCTACTGCTTCCCCTCCTGCTCCTGCTCCTGCCTGTGCCTTTGCCCTCTGGAGTGACACCCCACATTGTACCAACCCTCAGCAAAGCTGCAATTGGGGCTGGCTGCTTGCCACACGGAAAGGTCTTGTCTCCAGGGTTTTGACCCTTTGTGCAAACAGCAGATGCCTCCTGCACTCATTCAGGGGTGGTGGTTTGGCCCTGCTAATATTGACTCAGCTTTGCTTCCTTAGGAGAATAAACAGGAGGGTCAAAGCCACTCAGCTTCTCTGGAAAGAGGCAAAGTTGAGCAAGTTTTTCCTTGGTATTGCCCTTACAGAAGGGGCATGTCTGGGGGAGGGAAGGAGGCGGAGGTGGCTGGAAGGGTGAGGTGCATGAGGATGCAGCCCAGACCATTCAGGGGGGTCTCAGAAACACACCTTTGTCAGGGAGCTGGCAGAGAGGTGCCTGCAGAGATCCTGGCCTTTCCACATGCCCTCTGATGCCTCATGCTCCTTGGATCTGAGACCAGGTCTGTAACAGCTTTCTAGATTCAGGGGCAGCATCATGTCCCGCAGCCATCACCTCCACCCCCTGCATGGTTCTGCTGGGATTTGGGGAACCTTTAGATTAGGGAACCAGTGGGTTGTGAGAGACAGACAGCTCAAGAGCCAGGAGATCCACTCCACACACGTAGGTTTATTTAGCAGCTAAGTGCACATGCTCATAGCTAGCAATGCACTAGTCGCTGCCAGTGAGTCCTGCTCCCCATCCTACTGACCAGGCAGTCCAGGGTCTGGTTTGGACATTCAGGGCTGTGGTTTCATCATCCAGCAGTTCAAGGCCTCTATGTTCCCAAACTGTTGTATGCCTTTTGGTCTTTGTCCATGTAACCCTTCTGCCAGGCATCAGTTGGCAGCAACAAGAGCCCAGTTCACCTTGGGGGGAGAGCAGGGGGGTTGTTACACAAACTTATTATCTTAGCTAGAGCCCCCATGCAGGAACCTTGGGAAATCATTTCTGCCTGGGTGTTCCCATGTGAGCAAACTGCCCCACTCCCAAGCAACAGCAAACTATAAGGGGATTTGTTAAAGGGGGAAAGGGCCAGACAGATGGAAGAGCCTGCAGTCATCAATCAGTGCCCCCTCAACTCACTGCTAACAGTAGGTTCGGGGTTCTTGCTCTGTCCCAGGCAGTGTGCACGGTGCGGTCTGTAGAGCTAGTGCAGCTCCTAGCCCAAGGTTTCCCTTGTCTCCCTGCCGCTGGGCCCTGCTCCGCTGTTGTTCTTTGTTGCAGCCAACCATTGCTGGAGCAGTTCTAGATGCAGGCTCAGCTCTTTCAGGATCTGGGAAATGCAGGCTCCTACCTGACCTGCCAGCACCCTACCGTACAAGCTCTTTAGGACCCAGTGGGTAACAGGCTCAGACTGGACCCACTCAAGGAATCCATATATCACCAGCTCTCAGCCCTCTCTGGTTGCGTGGTAAAATGCAATGCCATCCCAATCTGGAGCCCCCCCTTATGCTGCCTGAGCTGGGGATCCCCTCCTCTTAGAGTTGCACAAGTCATGGTGAGCCCTAACCTCTCAGCTTCATTCACTCAACTTTCTGTTACTGTATCAACCCCCTTAGGAACTTTATAGTGTTAGAAGGCAAGGCCAGAGCACCCAAACCTGACTGCCCTGGCCTTTTATATTCAAAATGTTAAAAGCAGTTTGAACATCAACGAACTGGAAGATGGGATGGGTTACACCCTCAGCAAATTTGCAGATGACATCAAGCTGCGGGGAGGAGTAGATATGCTGCAGGGCAGGGCTAGGATTCAGAGTGACCTAGACACATTGGAGGGTTGGGTCAAAAGAAATCTCGTGAGGTTCAACAAGGATAAGTGCAAACTCCTGCACTTAGGACAAGACATCCCGTGCACCAGTGCAGGCTGAGGGCTGACTGACTAAGCAGCTCTTCGGAAAAGGACCTGGGGGTGACTGGACAAGAAGCTGAATATGAGCCAACGGTGTGACCTTGTGGCAAAGAAGGCTAATGAAGGCTAAGAAGACAACCAACTGATTGTCTACTGTTTACGTGCTGTTGCATTGGTAGGAATGTTGCTAGCAGATGGAGGGAAGTGAGTCTTCCCCTTTATTCAGCACTGGTGAGGCCACATAACTGGACGTCCCATGTCCAGTTATGAGCCCCCCACTAAAGAAAGGATGTGGACAAGGTGGAGAGTCCAGCAGAGAGCAACAGAGATGGTTCAGGGGCTGGGGGCATGACTTGTAAGGAGAGGCTGACCCCTCCAGGCCCCGTGTTCTCACATTTAGCCACAGTTCTCCTTGAACAGCCAAGCCAGGAACAAGGAGTCCTGGCTCCCACTCTTATTCCCCCTGCTCACGTCTGACTGGGGCACTTGTCCAGAAGAGTGTCCCGCAGCTTGGAAGAATCGTACTTGATAAAGGACCACCTTGAGACAAGGAAAACTTGTGTGCATGCCACCCCTCCCACCCACACGCTGCTACTGTAGTTCTCTTGGTTTGCCTCGAGGATTGCAGCCCAGCTGCAGAGGTGGGCACAAAGCAGAAGCTTCACTTTGGAGTACTGGGGGTGGGGGACAGGAGCAGGCTCAGATGTAGTTTCTCTCACTCCTATGTCAGTCACCCTTGTCTTCGTAGTCCAGACTGTGCACGGCCTTGATGGAGGACAACTTGCCAGAACTTGGGATCCATGTGATGGCAACGGGGAGACCAATGTTTTCTATGGAATCCTGCATCTCTTGAGCATTTGCTGCTGCCACAGTGAGGTGGTCTCCTTTCTCTAGTGTGGCCTTCAGCCTCTCCAGTTCCTTTTGGGTTATATGGGGAAAGGCTTCAGGATTTAAAGCAGGGGTGGGCAAAATATGGCCTCATGGGCCAGATCCAGCCTGCCAGCTGATTGGATCCAGCCTGCAGGCTGGCACCCACCAACTAATTGTATCCAGCCCCGCCAGTTGCTGCCCCTGCTGAGCTCACATAGGGCTGAGTCCCACCTGTGCCTGCCTGGGGCAGCAGCAGACACAGCTTCCAGGCAGGCTGCTGCTGCCGCTGCCCAGGGAACTGCTGGGTTCCCAGCCTCCAACGACTCCTTCTTCTGGCCCTGCTGCAGCGCTGGGAGCAGCAGGGAGGGAGGCGAAGTTCCAGCATTGAGGGGAGTGGGGTGGGCTCTGCCTGCACCTTGGTTTGGTCCTGCTCAAGTATGGCTGGGCAGGGGAGCATGTGGATGGTGGTGGGGGACATGAAGGAGCTTGGATACTCACGAAGCCTGGCTGGACAAGCACGGAACTGCAGGTGAGGTAGGTGCAGCAGCAGCAGCAGTAGCAGAAGCCAGCACTGGCTTGGCTGTAGCCCTCAGGGCAGGTGTGGGACAGAGACCAAGAGAGCTGAAGAGGCCAGGTGCAGCTGACCAGTTGGCAGCCTAGCATGGCTAAACTGTGCTTTGGGCCGGGCAAGACATGCAGACAGACCCACACAGACAGACACAAACAGCATCCAGCAGAGAAGTGGAGGGGAAGGGGCAGGGGGCAGAGGGAAGGGGCAGGGGTGGGGGGTGCTGACCACTTTAGGCTGGGACTGTCTGCACCCTGCTCAGTGCCGCCTTTTCCCTGGGAGTCACGTGATGCCAGCATGCCTCCTGTTGCCCACTGGGTGGGCAGGGGAAGCAAGGTGCACACTGGTGTTGTGTGGTTCCCAGGGAAAAGGCAACAGGGTGCCGAGATCCCCATCCCAGAGCAGGCAGCCCGCCTCTGCCCCATGCACAAATCAAGAGGGCACATGTCCCCGCACACCTCCCCCGGGGGTGCACGCTGCAGCAGGAAGCCACATCCCTGCCCCTCTGGACAAGCCACCTGCAGGGCACAGGGACCCCAGGGCCCCATTCACTGTCTCCAGAAGCCATGTGCTGGCCATGTGGCACCTCCACTGCCCACCTGGTGGGGAGCAGGAGGCACACACGCCATCATGTGGCTCCTGGGACAAAGGCAGCAGGGCAAAGAGCCCAACATGTGAGCAGCCCACCTCTGCCCCACACACAATTTTGGGGGGCACATGCCCCCCATGCCTCCCCTGGGGGTGTGCACTGTGGTGGGGAGCCACCCCCCCCATTCTCTGGACAAGCTGCCTGCTGCTCTGTCACACGACCTGCCCCAGCCCCGGGGCCCCTTCACCCCAGCCCCTGCCCCACTCCCTCCCTCACTGTGGGGGCCTTGATCTTCCCCCCTTCCGTCTCCCCCCAGCCCCTTTGCCTCAGGGGTGGGCAAAAGGAAAGGATCCCAGACAGGAGTCACTCCCTGGATGTTTTCAATGAACTCTTCAGATTAAAAGTGCTTCTGAGTACAGTGCTCTGTACTGGGTCTACGTGACACTACGCTATAGTACTATAGTAAAAACACCCCCCCCACACCAGCCCCCCCAGAGCCTACCATTGATATAGGGCAGGACCTACCTGATCTGGGGTTCCTTGGCAACCTGAAGAAGACAAGCAGAAACCCCTGGCAGGACAGAGGAGTGATGGATACCCACAGTGGTGTGGGGGAATGACAGAGACCCTCCCCCCATGGAGCAACAGAGATCCCCGGTGCTGTGCAGGAGCAGCAGAGACCCCCAGGAGAGCAACAGAGACCCCTAGGCAAAGTGGTGGAGACCCCCAGGGGCATGGAGTGGCAGAGACTCCATGGCACCATGGAGGAGCAGTGGAGACCCGCCAGCAGTGTGGAGGAATGGCAGAAACTCCCAGTGGAGTAACAGAGACACCCAGTGGCATGGAGTGGTGGACACCCTCTTTGGAACAACGGACACCCCCAGCAGAGCAAGGGACCCCAGTGGAGCAACTCAGACCCCTCTGGCACCATGAAGGAGCAGCAAAGACCCCCCCCCCCCCAAGTGACATGGATTACCAGAGACCCCCAGCATGGCAACAAATACCCCCAGTGGAGCAATGGAGACCACCTGGCACCATGGAGGAGCAGTGGAGACCCCCCAGCAGCTGGAAGAGTGGCAGAGACCCACAGCGGAGACCCCCAGCGCAGCAAGAAAGACCCCTGGAGGTGGCATCCACAGCAGCATTTCCTAGCAACGAAACACTCTCCAGCATCAAGGCATAGTAACTCCTGCGTGGCCCTCACTAGCCAGCTCTTGCCACTTTGGCTATCATAGGTGGCAGAAGCCCAGGAGAAGGCAGCAAGCCTTGCAAAGAGGAGGACACGGACCAGTGGCATGAAGCTGCAGCAAAGTACCTTTAGATTGGATATCTAGAAAAACTTCTTCACTCTGAGAACGGTGAGGCAGTGGAACAGACACCCAGGGAAGCTGTGGACTCTCCATCACTGGAGGTGTCAAAAAGAGGACAGCTACTGGTCAGGGATGATTTAAGTATAGCTATGTCTACTTGTGTTAGGGTATTTTTAAGCCTTTTCAGAGGCACTGAGTGCTGCTACAGCTGGGGACTTGAACTGGGGTGTGCCATCTCTCCAGCTAGGAGCAAAGCCAGAGGTCTTGCCCTTTGTTCAGAGTCAGACCCATCACCATATTTGGGGTCAGGGAGGAATTTTTCCCCATGGTTAGACTGGCATATGGACTGTGGGGGTTTCTGCCTTCCTCTGTAGTGGGGGTGTGGCCTCTACCCAGGAATCTCTGGAGTGTGTACATTATATAGACAGATGGACTAAGCCCTTTTTATATATATATAAAAAGGGCTTAGTCCATCTGTCCGTCTGCCCGTAACGCTCTTTAAATGTGAATAGCTTGAAAACTGTAAGAGATTGAACATTTGTGTCTTCAGAGAAATGTCTTTGCTAAACCTTAGCATTTGTTTAGTGACCCTGTCAGGATGATCACAGCTTCCAGAATTGGGGAAAATGTCAGGGGCCAGGGCTGTTTCTACTGAGCTCCTCCTGGGAGCCCAGCACAGTGGGGAAAGTAAAGGGAGGGGCCAGCTGAGGACAAGCAGGAGCCGGGCAGAGGCACGAGGCAGTGGTTCGCCTTGGCTCAGCTGACTCAGGGAGACCACTATTTGTGCTTCAGACTTAGGGAAGCACCCCAAGTTCTGGAAGTGGTTCAAGTAGCCTCAAGGACTGCTAGGCCTGTGTTTCCCAGAGGGCACAGGTCCCCAGTCAGTCCAGACTCTGGGTGGTGGCAGTGGAAACCCCAGGCTAGCGGGTGTGCTCCAGCAAGGGGGTCGGCCGGACGGGACGCACCCCAGGGAGGCACTCGGAGCCTGGAAGGTGGTCGGGCGCAGGGAGGTGGGTGACTCAATGCAGGAGCGCCCCCTACTGGCCCGCCACACAAGGCACCCAGGAAGAGGCTACCCCAGCCTCTGGAGGCTGCCTCCCCAGGTACATACTGAAAGATTAAATCACGGCAGATGAGCGATAGGAGTGAGGGGAGACCAGGGAGCATGGGCAGGCAGGTCTGACCACTTGGGGACACCAGACAGATTGCCTGAGCCTGTCACAGTCTGTCACCAACACTAACCCTCCCCATTACTCACTGCACAGCTCTGTTGCCCGCTTCCACGTTACACTAGACCATCTGGGTCCCTTGTGTATGCCTGTTCATCATGGGTCTCACCCCATCCTTCTCCAAAGTCACACCATTGCTGTAGCCGGACAGAAAGGGAATTTCTCTTTCCAGAGCCATGGAGAGAACCCAGGTGTCCCAGCTCCCCACTTCCCCAATCCCCAGATCCCACTCTCTCTCAAACCAGGGGTGGGGGGGGAGAAGCCAAGAGTCCCCACTCTTGGTTTCAACCACCAGACTCCACTCCCCTCCCAGGACTGGAGATGGGACTCAGAGCCCTGACTGGCCATGTTACTCTGGGTCAAGGACATACGGATTAAATGAGCCTCCGTTGGGGCAGGGGCTGGCTCTTGCAGTGGGTGTGTGCAGCCCCTGGCACAATGGACTTCCAATCTCACTTGGTTCTGACCTCTTAAAAGGTCATCCCCCGCTTTCCAACTGGTCATTGTTTTCAAGAGTCAAAGGATCCTTGCCCTGTACAGGGGCTTCCAGCCCCTGTGACTTTAAGAGACCAAAAAGGTAGCGTAACAGGGCTGCAATCAGAGGGAGGGTGGAGCAAAGCAAAGCAGCAGAAGGAAAAGAAATACATGAGCTGCCAGGCCAAAGATAATGGCTGGGAGCAAGCTGCACCATGCGAGGGAATGCTGGGCAGCGCTCCAGACAGGTCATGACCGCAGGGCAGGGGGCAGGCTGCTAATTAGGCTAAGAAGAAATCCCTGTGCATGGTGAGAAACCTGGCACATCTACACGTTGCCATACAACGATGTTGTTACTGCGCCGTGCTTAAGCATCTTCCTTTTGGAAGTACTAAAACAAGGTGCAGTAATTACCCATACTGCACCATACAGGTGGCACACACTTAAACTTCCCCACTGCACCACCGAAGCAGTGCGGTATAAGCAGGGAGCGTGCCACTACTGCAGTGTAGCTAGTGATCACATGTAGACCCACGTGATTGGTATGTCACTGTAGGGTGACATGTAGATGAGCCCCCTGTACTCAGGGGGACATAAGCCCAGACCCTGAGCCAGGGCCGCCAGCTGGGATCCAACCTCTGGAGGAGAGGAGCTGCTAGCAGCACAGGCTGCTGGTGGATGCTGTGGGCCTAGGAGAGGCACCATGAAGGCCCACACTGCACTGTCCCAAATCAAATACCAGGGAGTTTCTCCAAGGTGAAACTTCCCTGCCCCCCCCAGTTTTTAGAGCCAGCAAGTTAAAACTTCCACCAATTCTTTTGTTTGAAAATGTCCAGGATAAAAAAATGTACATATATAAAAAAAAACAGGTCTACTCAGCCCCGAGCCCACCCTCAGCACCCAGCATGCTGCTGGCACCCTCCCAGGGTTTGCGGCTGTCAGCACATGATGCAGCCACAAGTGCAGGTGAGCTCACCACCTCACTGAGCTCTGCCACAAGGTGCTTGTGTTGGACCTTCAGGGCCCGGTAGAGAGAGTCTTTGCATGCCCTGTCCCAGCTGGGCATCAGGTCATACAGCCTGCGCATCTTGTCCTGGTTGGTGGCCCCAGCCCTGATTCTCTGGTACTGCTCCTCGTCCAAAACAGGTCCGTAGAGTTTGTCCAGGAGGGCATCCACCACCGTGACACGCTGGATCAGCTGCTCTCGGTGTCTGTCAATGAAATGTGGGTCTGCAGAGAAAGCAGGGGGAGGGGAGGTGGAGGGCACATGTGAAAATGCAGTGGGTTTGTTGCCAAAATATCTCTGCTTCTTATGTTCCCCTGGAGTCAGGGCTTAGGGGGTGGCAAGCCCCTGCTGGCAACCCATACTGTGCTCCCTGCCCTGTGCTTCCTGCCCGATCTTCAGCTCTGCTTTCTGCTCCCTGCCGTTTCTGCTGCTGTGCCCCTGTCCCCTCCCTGATCTTCCATATTCCAGCCCCAGAGGCTGCCCATGCTTGTGGCACCCCTTAGCTATGAGGTAGTGATGCCCCATGAGCCCCTACTGACCTGCCTGCTCCTCAGGTGATGAGCGGGCTCGCTGTATGTCCTCTGGAAGAGAGCAGAGAAGGGGGGAGGGTCAGAGCACAGGCAGGGGCATTCAATGCATGTTGATGCTTTGGAGGGCCATAAAGAAGCACGATTCCCTGTGCGTGCTGCTTTTCTGATGAGCCTCCCGTTGAAGGTGTGAAAGCCCTGATCTAGCCACATGCACTACTGTAACGTGGGGCGGGTGGGCAGGGTACATGTCCCAGGTATCACCCAAGGGAAGCAGTCAGAAGTGGGGGCAAGGATGACTTACCCCAGGGCCACTGCCTACCTTAGTGCTGTCTGCTTTCTGCTCCCTGTCCTATGACCCCTGCCCCAAACGTTGCACTGCTCAGCTCTCTGCTTCCTGCCCTGTAACCCTGCTCCATCATCTGCTGTGCTTTTTGCTCCCTGCCCTGTGCTCCCTGCCCCAATCTGCCACTCTGCTTTCTGCTCCCTACCCTGTGCTTCCTGCCCCATCTGTTGCACTGTTTTCTGATCCCTGCCCCATCCTCTCAGCGTCATCAGCTTCTCCGCTTTCTGCTCCTTTGCCCATCTGCCACTGTGCTGCCTACTCCATCATGAATCTGCCTTGTGCCAAACATAGAAGCAGACTGTGGCACTGGTGACATGTGTCATGGGTTGGCCACCCCTGATTTAGATGATGGCTAAATCAGGCCTGGAAACAGCACAGAGGCAGCTGGTTCACTCCTGTCCCCATTACTCACTGTGATGTTAAAAGCCCAGCCTCATGCCAAACAGAAGGTCGTTACTTGCCTTCACTGGTGAAAGAAAAGCATCCCACGGTTCCTACCTTCTCTCACCATGGCCTCCCAGAGAACTTCAGTGGAAGAAACTTCTGTGATATGGAGCTTGATGTTCATCTCCAGGTCCCTGATGTAGACTTCAACGAAGGGCTGCCTTCTCTCTTGAATTGGATAAGAGAACTTGAGTTTCTGAGGCAAAGACAAGAGCAGACTGTGAGGGAGGAGAAGCAGCCTGGCTGGTCTGGAAGCTCAATGAGGTCTTGAAAGCAACGACTGTAATCTCTTGCCTAATGCACACCTCCAAAAAAAAAATATAGACACCCATTTTTAGGAAGGCAATAGGTTGTAAAAAAAGACAGGCAAGGCTGACTGTGAGACAGAGTAAGACCTCCTGGAAACATAGGCTGTCCAGGAAGCATGGCATCCCAGGAGACACTTTGGGTGATGCAGGCAGGAGCTTCCTGGAGAGAATTTCTGGTTTAATGACAATGTTACAGTCCCTGAAGGGTGACACGAGAGAGGGTGGAGATGGGCTTTTCTCTGTGGCCACAGGAGCCAGGACTATGAGCAATGGTCTCAAGCTGCAGCAGAGAAAATTGAGGTTGGCAATGAGGAGGCACTTTCTGACCATGCAGGTGGTCCACCAGTGGAACAGGCTTCGTAGAGCAGCTGTGGAGTCTCCATCCCTGGAAGTTGCCAAGAGCAGGCTAGGCAGACACTTGGCTGGGGTGGTCAGTCAGGGACAATCCTGCCTTAGACAGGGGCTGGACTGGATGTGGTCTCCTGAGGTCCTGTCCAGCCCACGTTTCCTAGGAGCTCATGATCCCAAATGGCACCAGGATCTCAGCCCCCTCCCTGGAGCCCACCTGCCCTTCCTCACCCTCCAAAGCCCTTCCCAAGGCAAGTGAAGGCTTAGAAACCTCCATAGCAGTAAGGTGCACTGCTCACTTTGGGTAGTATCTCAGCCTTTGGAGAGCTGGCCACGGTGTAATTCCTGTCAATGTAGAGGGGGTTGTCAATCTGCGGAGGCTTGTCTAGAAGAACTGCGTTGTGCTTCTCCTCGTGCTCTTCCACAGCCTGTGAAGAGGTTTCCAAGCTCCATCACTTTGGTTAGATCAGTGATTCTCAACCTCTTCAGACTCCAGGCCCCGCTCTATGGGCTCCAGCCCCACCCCTGGAAAAATGTCAGCTCTTAGTTTTCACTTTCTTTGACTGCAGAAAAATATTAGAACAATTCTCTTGTTGCAATGGATTCAGAAAGAGCCCCCAGCAGGGCACGATACTTTGAACACTATGCAGTCCCACTTTGAAATCTCTGCAGCACTCTTTTATGAATCATATTTCCTCACATTGCACGACACATTGGGCACATCTTCACGTGCACCCTTAAGGCAATGTCAGGAAATTAACACCACATTAGTCGCCATATTTAAGGCACATTAAGGATGAGCCTTCATGTGCCCGTCCTTAATGAGTCTTAAATATGGCAATTTAGGGCAATCTGAAAGTAAATTTGATACCTGCATAAAGCATAAAGCAGGTATCAAATTTATGCTAGAGTAGTTAGGCGCTGTAAGCTGCATGTAGGTGCGGTATGGCCTTCTGTCAGCTGCGCCTGCCCAAGTCTGCCGGGCCACATGCTGCTGCCAAGCACCACCAGGAAGAATGGCAGCACAAGAAAAACCCATGACCAGGCTCAGCCCAAGGGAGCTGACACTGCCTCCTTCACCGGCAGTGTCTGGCAGGGAAGCAGGCAGCATCAGCTCCTTGGGGCTCAGCCCCAGCATGCTGGGAGCAGCACCAGTGGGAGAAAGTGGCACCCAGTGCTGGTGCCAGGCTGGGCACTGGGGTAGACCAAACCATTGGTGATGTGATTGGCCACTGCCGACACTACCAGCGGTGCCTGTGGGCTGTCACCACCTGCCACCTCCCCCCCGCTTGCCGCCGACACCACCAGCAGTGTCTGCAGGCGGTTGCTGATTGCCACTGGCTGTTGCTGGCCACTGGTCAGTGCTTGCCAACCCCACACTGCACCCCCGCTGCCAACACCACCACGGCCACCTGCGGGCAGTCACCGTGCCCCCATCCTCCGGGGGCACGCGTTGTTCATGGACCATACCCAGTCTGCCTGCTCTCTCATGGTGCGGGGGGAGCCACAGTGCCGGCTTCTAAGGGCGACTGAACCTGCCGCTCTCGTCTGCTGAGGACCGGCTTAGGGCCGCAGCCATGAGGGAGCCGTCCAGGGTGCTGACCAGGGCAGCCTGCAAAGCCCTTCACCCAGCAAGCCGCATTAAGGCGCCTTAAGACACTCATATGTAGACACCTGCCTAATGCGCCGTAAGGGGCATTGCCCGTACAGTGCATTAGGCTTAATTGCTGGTTAATGCAAGTGTAGATATGCCCAGTGTTCACCCCTGAACAGATTTCAAGGCACCCCAGTGTGCCATATCATCCTGTTGAGAATCACTGCATTAGGCATGGTACCCGTTTATCCTCATTGCTCTCCACTGTCCTTTCTCTGATGCCACAATGGGTCTAAATTATTTCCTCTCGTTTTCACCTGGGTTTTTTTGAGTTTTGAGCTAGCGGAACATTTTCCATTGGCACTTTTCTAGCCGGTGGAAAAATGGGTTTTCCTGCAGAAATGAAAGGTGTAGTACAAGGTATTATCTTTCATATATATATTTCTATATTTCTAAATCAAATTTTTCCTAAAGGACGAAGACCTAGAAAAAATTTCAGAGTGAGTGTGAGTGTACACTCCTTCTATAAAGTTACTTCACAAGAACAATAGTGAAAAAAATCATGTTTCCCATTTCTGCTAAGTGGGGAAAGAGACCTCACATTTCTCCTGGAATAAACCAACAGAACCAGGAAGGCAAGAGCAGTGAACATGGGTGGAGCTTAACAGCAAACTGATCAAAGAAGGGAGGGGATTTTACTATCTCTCTGAAGCATTAACATCCAAGTTATCCAACCATTATACCGAAGAACAAAGTGCAACTGTACAGACATGCATGTCCATGTTGCCCTGGGATAAATCCTAAAGATTCCCAGATAAGGAGCCAGGAACAGTCTATGCTGCCATATTCCCACGTACATCTATACAGTTATCCCAGGATTGCATCTTTGAATCCATGGCAGAAAAGTGGCAGCAGATTAACCCTCTCACTAAACCCTGATTAGGAGGCTGATGTGCATAGCAGCAGTCCGAGGAGATTTTTTTTGTTCCAGAATGAACAAAGGTATAACTAAGCACATTCATGAATGCTTGAAGAACTGAGGCTGGGTGACCTGGGCTATGATTCAGCTGCCCCTCTTACATGAACAAGTTGCTATTTGGCTATCCTTTTCCCAGGTTTAAGGGTGAACATACTACCTTTTTGCTGGGCACAGAGGAGAGAGCAGAAGCCTGATAAAAGAGAAAGACTAGCCAAGAAGAGAGAGGGAAACACAGAAAAGGAGGTGGGAGTGTTATTCTAGGTCCTTGGGGCTTCCACAAATACCTCTGGGTTGATTAGACAGGAGACACCAGATCCATTAAACAAGCAAGTGGGGAATGAAGAGGCCAAGAACATGACCAAAGCATTTCAGTAGTGTTAAGAGATGGAAGGTGGGTGTAGCAAGGCCTTGATCCTTCACGCTCCTGCCCAGAGCAGGTCTTGTCCTATAGAGCCCCGCTTTGCCATCAGGCTTTTTGCCATCTGGCCCAGCTACGCTCCCCTTCCTAGTAACACAGGCAGAGGTTTCCTGTTACAGGGGCCAAGGCTACAAGATGACTGTGATAGTTGAAGTAGGAAAATGGAGTTATGCTAAGGCTTTTTAGCCATAGTCCAGACCTTCCCAGAAGTAAGCAAAAAATTGAACAGAGAGCCCTCTGTGGCTCTGTGAGATGCGAGTGCTGCAATTGGTGTGCTAGGTGAGCAAGGCACTATAAGGAATGTGGCTGGCACAGTGCCACGGGATTGGTGCACCAGATAAGTAATGCATGGCACAAAGCCACTTGGACAATTTGGGATGAAAAAAGTTATAAAAGTTATGGAAAAATAAAAAGAACACGTGTTTGTAGCCTGTTGTGACCCTGGGAGGACAGACGTGGCTGCTGGGTCCCTGCTTGAACAGCGGGGAGCCAGAAACTAAGATCTTACACACCCAGTGGAGGACCCAAGGCCTGGTACCCCCAAAGGTTGCTGCTGGAATGTCCAAGGAGCCACTTGTCAGGTTGTATTATGGGGAGGAATCCTGTAATATTGCATAGGGATTACTATTAAAGTTCACTTGATAGCACATGGGACAAGTTGCCATGTCAATCCTTCAGGGTCTCTGGCAAAAAGAAATCCTACTGGTAACAATATTGGGCTTCCCTTTTGCACTGCCCTCAAGCCTGATGACTGGGCAAGCCAAGGCTACATACTATATTTTCTAGCATACCACACCCTAAATAAGACCCATGCCCTGTTTCTGAGAAGGCAGAAAAGAGAAAAGCATTTATCTCCAGAGTTATGGGTGCATATAGTATGGACAGATAATCATCTGCAGCCCATTCTCACTCCCTTTCCTGCTCAGGAATAAGCTACCGTTTTAACTTTTTCACACCAAACTGCCAGCAGATCTTGGCTGCTCAGCCAAAATCTGAAGCTGTGGCTGCTGCTGAAGACTGGATCCCCTGAGCAGACTGTGAAGAGTGCTAAAATCCAGTCTGCAGGGCTGTGAAATAGGAAGAGAGAGGTCAGGACAACAGAAAGCAAGATTTCCAAAGGGAAGAGCTTGATTTATGGAACATGAAAACCTAAAAAATAAAATAAAATAAAAAAGGAGAAACAGTCGTTAATGCCTGCTGAGTGAAAATCAATTAGCAGGAATGAAGGAGATGAGAATGAGCCATGACTTCATGGCACATTGAGTCCCTCAGCACTGCCTAGGTGGAAAGGCTGCTGCTGCTTTATGGGCAGAGACATTTTCTGATGAAGACAGAGCTGGTGGAGGATGTCTTGCATTTGAAAGCTGATCTAACTCTACTCCAATGATGCAGTTGGTCCAATAAAAGAGATAACCCTAAGGAAGCCATGCCCTGCATAAGACAAACAGCCCAATTTTGGGAGCCTAGTTCTTTGGTGAAAACATGCGTGTGGTGTGCAAATGAATATGGCCCTTTTCTCAACTCCAGAGTACACATCCCAGCATGCAGGGTCTGCTCTGTCCCCATCTTGCCCTTCTCTGTGCTGGGGGGTGAGGTTTTTCCACCAGAGCTACCTTTCTCAATCCCTGTCTGGACCACAGTTGCTGGCAGACCTGGTCTCTGGCTTCTCCCAAACACATGTCGCTTTGAATTCTCCTTTACCTTTTCTAATGAATCATCACAGGGAATCACGTAGACGTGGAAGGTTGTGGGGGCACTCATGGCAGCATGATACAGCAGCACCTTGGAGTGGACTGGAATATGCTTAAATAAATATCTGAAAACGAGGCCCAGGCAGGAGAAGCTGGGGTTCTCCAGCACAGCATAGAACGGCTTCACTCTCGTCGGCTTCTCCAGGGTCAGCTCCCCATTAACGATGTGAGCAACATACATGAGGGAAATGTCAACCTCTCCACCTGTCAACAGATTCAGATAATGGTCAAAAGAACCTTTAGCCAGTGTCAGGGATGACTGCTGCCTGCAATTCATGAGGACATGGGCAGGACTCATTGGCATATGGATTACCCTTACTTTCCCCACATATGACATGCCCCAGAATATAACACACACCTTATTTTTTAAATGCAGAATAAAGAAAAAAAAGTTGTTCAAGAGTTATGACTGCATAGGGCAGGGAGAGAGCTGAATCTTCAGTGCGCTCACCCTTCCCTTTCTGCTTAACTAAAGCTGGAAACCCTAGCTGCTGCTGCTCCAGGGTCTCCAGCAGTGGGCCTATTTCTTTATGCCTTTGACAAGAGCTAAAGAGTCATCAGGGCTCTGAAATATGAGAAGAAAAAACAGAATTGGCTAGTATCTAGCAAAATCACCCACAGAAAAGTTACCTTGATTAGTGGATGATGACCACCATTATCTGGGGCAGAAAATCAGCTTCCTTACTTGACACACACATGCCAATTTAGGGGGAAAAGGTTTTGTATGTCAGAAAATATGATAACTTATAAAAGATCTTCTCTTACGTATGCACACCATGATGTATATTCGGGGTTGGTTGGTGGGCTGTATCTGGGCACTGCATCTGGCTTGTGGGCTTTGCCATGGTCCTGCACCTAGATTTGAGCTCTGTGGGGCCAATGGCCAGTGGTGGGAGGCTGTGCCTATGGCCATACCAGGGCTGGATCAAAGCTGTGCCAAGGACAAAGGCAGGCAGCCAGGTCAGGGCAGTGATCCTACCTCAAACCCCAGCCAATGCTTCCAGCCCATGGCTCTGAAGCCTTGCCAACCTCTGCCTTACTCTATGGCTGTAGAAAACAGTCTTTGTGGGATGTATAAAAGTACGGGACCCTTGTGTCCAACACAACTCCAAAGTTCCAGCTAGCAGCTGGAACCAACTTCCAAGGGAGGTGGTGCTGGCCCCTACCCTGGGGATCTTTAAGAAGAGGCTGGATACTTACCTGGCTGGACTCATTTGAGTCCCGTTTTTGTTTTTGGGGGAGTGGTTTTTTTTTTTGGGTTGTTCTCCCGCCCTGGCGGGGGGTCGGGCTAGAAGATCTATTAGGTCCCTTCCGACCCTGAAACTATGAAACTATGAAACTCTGATTCCGGCCCCTATCTTCCACCTGTACCTTTGAGGCACACAATGTGCGGGAGGTAAATGGCTGCTATGGCCCCAGCTGGTTCCACCTGGATGTTGAACAAGGGGCTGGCGACCACCCATCCCTGCAGCTGATGTGGCTTCAGATGCCGCTCCCAGGAGTCCCATTGGTACTCAATGGCCACCAAAGCCCTCACCTCAAAGCCCAGCGATGTTTCAGAGCATCGGTATGAGCCTGCCCTGGAGAAATGAATCCTGAAGAGAAGGAGAAAGAAGAGCAGGGTCAAGTTATGCTGCTGGGAACCATCTCAACTCCTGCTTTTATTCAAAAGAGGTGACCACCCTTGGGTTCATCCTAGATCTCAAAAATACATGTCTACTGCATTGTCTGGCACGCAATCTTTCCCCTCCAGGATTAGTCCCCGTGTTCTGCCCCTGGTGTTTGGATCCCCAGGTGAGAAGTGTCTGGCATCCTGATGGCAGGAGCAGATCCACAGGAGTGCAGCAGCGTGGCCACACTGCCATCTCTCTGCAGTGATGGACATGTGCTGGTGGACTCATCTCCTGTAGCCCTGGAGGGCTGGGTGCCCTGTAGTGTCAGGAGAGCAGGGGAGAAAAGGGGACCCACATGCTACTGTCACCAGATGGTGTGAAGGTGGGGAAAGCCTCAGGATGTCTCCTGCCCACCTCCAACCAGGGACTGTGGGCAGCACCTCCACAGGACCCCTGGTCCCTGCTCCTCACCCACCTCTCCCATCCTGGCCAACTCTGTGGACAACTAGGGGAGGGACAGGAGGTAGGAGTGCCTGGAAGGGTAAGTATCACCCAATGAGGACACCATCCCCAGCCCTTCCCCACCATCAGCATAGCTACCATCAGCTAGGCAGTAGATAGGCAAGGAGAAGCTGGGACTTGGCACTCTGTGCAGCTGCTCCTCAGAGCCGTGCAGCTGTATCAGGACATGGGTAGTCCTGAGGCTCCCGTGCCCCCAGGTCAGTTGGAGACAGCAAGGGTAGTGCACAGATCTCTGCTTCCTCCACCCTGCGGCAGGCCCTGGAGGAGAGTGTGGAAGGGCTGGAGCACTGGAGTGAAGGGGTGAAGTTACTGGAGCTGCGCACAGGAGTCTACCTGCTTTGGGGACTCCAACAAGTCCCTGATTCGTGCTGCTGTGGCCCAGTCAGCCCACTCAGGGGGCAAAGGGCAGGGGGGAGAGGGGAGGTGGAGGCAGAGAAAGCAGGCACTGGTGGCATCTCCTGCAACCTCCTTTTCAAATTCCTGGATCCTCCTATGCCCAATGGCCAGGAGTCCCACTGTCTGCTTGCTCTATGCTGCCCTTCTTCCAATCCGGTGAAGAAAATCCAGATTCCTTGCTTGAGGCACATACCTCAAGCTTGTAGGGCTGATTTTGTGGGGAGGGGCAGTGGGTGTGGTGAGTGAGTAAATATGGCAGTAGCACTTTTCTTTTTCTGTTGTTTTCATGGAATCAAACAATCATGGAAGTTAAGTGCTGGAAGGGACTTTGAATGATTGAGTTCAACCCCCCTGCTCCGGGCAGGAATACTGCTGAGAACAAAGGATCCTAGCAAAGTGTCTGCCCAGTCTCCTCTTGAAGACTTCCAAGGTTGGGGAACCTCCTTGGGAAGCCTGTCCTCCATGGGAAGTCTATTCCAGCTTCTGGTCACCCTTACCGTAAGGAAGTTCTTCCTTACGTACAACCTGAAACCATCCTCTAACAGTTTATCGCCATTGCTCCTTGTCCTCCCTTGGGCTGCCGCAGTGAACAGTTTTTCTCCCAGTTCCTGATATTTACCCCTTAAATACTTACAGATGGCCACCAAGTCCCCCCTCAGCCTTCTCTTCCCCAGGCAGCACAATCCCAGATCCCTTAAGGTTCCTCATAAGGTTTGTCCTCCAGGCCTTGATCATTCATGTGGCCATTCTCTGGACCCTTTCAAGATTCTCCGTATCTTTTTTGAAGTGTGGCACCCAGAACTGGACACAGTACTCCAGATGGGGTCTCGCCAGTGCTGAGTAGAAAGGAAGTATCACTTTCTTAGCCCTGCTCATGATGTATTGGTGAATGCAATCCAGTATGCTATTAGATCTATTGACTATAGCATCACACTGGCAGCTCATGTTCATCCTGTGATCAACCATAACCCTGAGGTCCCTTTCAGCCATTATACTGGCCAGGACATCTTCTCTGTAATCTGTATTCATGTTGCTGGTTACTTTTCCCCAAATTAAGCACTCTCCATTTATTTTTATTGACCTGCATCCAGTCCTGCTTTGCCCACCTCTCCAGCTTATTGAGGTCTGCTTGGATCTGCCTCCTATCCCCGAGAGTGACCACTTTTCTCCATAACTTAGCATTATCTGAATACTTGGCCAGTGTGCTTTCCACATATTCATCTAAATCACTGATAAAGATGTTGAACAGTACAGGGCCAAGAACCGAAACCTGTGGGACACCACTGGCCACCTCCTGCCAAGGTTATACAGACCCATCCACTAACACTCTCTGGGTTCAGCCCTTAACCAGTTCCCAACCCATTTGAATATGGACTCTGCCAGCCCACAATCTCCCAGTTTTTTTTTATAAGAGCATCATGGGAGACCATATTGAAGACCTTTTTAAAATCCAAGCATATGACATCAACCACTTCTCCCCCATCTAAGCAGTTCATTATTTGATCATAGAAGGAGATGAGGTTGGTCAGACATGACCTGCCCGCAATGCTGCCTATCCTTCAGCATCAGGCCTTCTGCCAGTCTCTCACAAATGGACTTCTTGATAATTTTTCCCAAAATTTTACCTGGAACCAAGGTCAAACTGACCAGCCTATAGTTTCCCAGAGCCTCCCTCCCTGCCTTCTTAAGATTTGATTGTATCAATCATGTGTGCAACTGGGTGCCTTCCCAGGGCTGGTTAGAAGTTGGCCTGCCAACCTGTTTCTGGGCTAACCACCCACTTCTCTCTCCTGCCACACCTTGGTGGAAAATGATTAAAATATTACTCAGGCAGGAGGCTTCCCTTTTCTGCCCCAATGCCAGGGGGTGCTATCTGCAACTCTGAACCTCCCCTACACCGCAGCCTGTGCCTCACAGATGGCATCTAATCTCTTAACGTCTCCGGCCCCACACTGGGTCCCATAACCCTCTAGTCTGGACCTCAACTAGATCCCTCCTAATCAGGCAACCTACTCTGGCCTCATTCTGGCTGCCAAGCTGCCTGCACTCTTCTCCCTCTCGGGTGTGGCCCCCCCAGGACCTTTGGCCACACAGGCCCTGGCCTCACCTCCAAGGCCAGTCAGAAGCCCAGACTGTCAGCCCTGGGCGTCCCTCATGGTGGGCCCCTGGCCCTTTTGACCCTTTTTGTCCTGGCCCCAGCACTGACCAGTCGAGGGTGCCTCAAGTTAGGCTTCTGAGCAACCAGCCCACACACTCCTACATGGGTCCACCTTCTTGAGCCCTACAATGGGGTTACCCACCCACTTGTGGGGGCTGGGGTTATCAGGGCACCCCAGCCCACCTTTCACCAGGGTGGTAAGTGGCCTGGCATTTCTTGGGGGGGCTGTCCCACCACGAACAGCCCCACCAGGCCACTCATGCCTGGCAGGGTGCAGTTTTAGGTCATGCCCAGGACCAGGAGCCTCCAAACCATCCCCATAAGCTCCTGCCCTTACCTCCAAGCTGCTCCTGAGCAGCAGCTCCACCAGCTGATGTCTCTCTCACAGCTGCCAGCAACAAACTGCTGCTTCACCCTATATATATCCTGGGTTTTGAAATGGCTTCTGTATTCAAGCACCTGGCTACTGCATGCTCCAGCCCTTAAAGTGGCTGGCACCAACAGTGCCCTGCCACAATGTGTGTCCTTAGAAAGAGGAATAGGGCATGGGGTTAGACACTCAGGGCAGCAGGCAACCCAGCTCTCACCTGTATGTATGCTGATAACTCCTTGGACCTGGAACAATATCTGGCTTTACTTCTAAAAGATCCTGAAACATAGGAACAAGCATTAACTTGGCCCCACAGGACTGTGGGGATTTTGCATGGATGAAAATGGATGGAAAAACAGAGGAGGGGGCTTTGGGACAGATAGAATGGGTATAGAGAGATGAATGATAGTCAGAGAGAGAGGGGGCATATGGAGACTGATGGGTAAAAAACATACAGTTCTCACCTCCTCTGTCTGACAAAACTGGCACGTGTGTTTTCTCCGCTGACCTGTAGTGGAACCTGCTCCAGGTACTTCCTTTTCTCCCACTGCAGAGGAGAGAAAAAGACTTCATGGAGCACAGCCCAAGGGGAATTATTTCTTCTCCTGCGCCATTGCTCTTTGTGCTGGGGAACAGGGCGGGATGTAGACATGTGGGAAATGGGGATGTCTAAAACTTCAGGTTACCATATTTCCTTGCACACAACGCACTTTTTCTCCCAAACCCGGCTCCTGAAATTTCAGTGTGTAAGACTGTAATAAAGATTAAAAACCCAGAGGGGCGCTTACCTGGGGCTAGACATGCACGGGGCTGGTGCGAGACCCTTCTGAGCTGCAAGTAAAGTAGGGGCATAGCCTTCTTTTTCCTGGTGCCTGGAGGAGACAAGAGAGAGTCTGAGAAGGAAGTGGCAGAGTGGAGCTAGCTGTTTTGGAGCCACAGGGTGCTAGGCAGGGGAGGAATCTGCCTCCCCAAACCAGGAGCATACCTGGAGGGACTGGGGCAAGAGAAATCTATAATCTCCTTCTCATCCCAGGGGTCTTCACCACTGCAGGGGAAGCCCTGCACTGCCCTACCAGAGAAGCCAGGTAGCACAGCCAGAGCCAAGTATCTGTGGGGTGACACTAAAGGAGTACTTGCCCTTTGCCCCGTAGCATAGCAGTGCGGGGAGAGGAGAATGGGGCCCCAGGGCAGCTCCCAGGAAGCTGACACCACATGGCTGCCTTCAAGGTGCAGAGCATGGAGGCAGGGGAGACTCCCTTTCCCCTCCCTACCTGGCTTGCCATGCTTGCAATGGTTCCCACCCCCAGGCACTGTTTGAGCTCGCTACGCCTCTGCTCCATGACATCCCCCAGCTTCAGCATCTGCTCCCTTCCTGTAGTCATTCATGGCCCCGCCTGTCCCTGGGGTCCCATGTCCCCCCTTTCTCCCACTCCTGCCTTGTGAGTGTGATGAATTAAGTGAAGTCTGAGGGGAGACTTCATGACCTTCCCACCCTCATTTGCTCTGATCCTCTGATTGTATCTAGACACAATGCTGGAGCAGGACTGGGACGGCAAGAGGAGTCAGGGAGTGGGAAAGGCTTTGACCTCCATCACAGGCAAGGGGCAGATCCTTCAAGGTGAGCTCGGGGTTGGCCCCTTCCAGAGGACATGTACCCTCCAGCTCTCAGACAAGGGGGGAATTCGTTTCTTCCCGGCCTGGTAGAGATGGTCCTTCTGCCCGGTGTCCCAGCTGGGCACCAGCTCATACCGCCCCTGAATCCTCCTCTGGTTGGCCCTGCATGATGCCCCAGTAGCGGTTCTGGTCCAGCAGACCTTGGCACAGGTGTAAACAGCCTGTGTGCACAAAGGAGGATCCTTGGTTCAGCCACTCCTGATGCTGATTGACAAAAGGTTCCCCTGAGAGAAAGAGACATTGAGAAAATTTCCTTTCCTTTGGAGTGGCCAAGCCAGGTAGCAGCGTGACCCTCAGGGGCAACTCTGGGGGCTTTTATTTTATCTGTACAAGTACAAGAGAAGGCAAAACAAGGTCTTCCGAATGATACACCTCTTTATTGGTATAGCCTATGGGGTAACACGACCCAGAGCAGCTACATGCAGCAGAGAATACACAGACAGACCCTTGTTCTTTCCTGGGGTTGCCATATTAGCATGCAGAGTCACCCTTGGCCTCTTTATCTCATTTCCCTTGAAACTGCCCCTCACCATCTGCTGCTCTCAGATGCTGATTGTTGTGATTGAGGCTGAGCTGCTGCTGGGATCAGAGGATCTGTAGAGGAATGTGCGGAGATGCCCAGCACAGAAATGAGGGGTGAGCGGTGTTCGGGACTCTCCAGGAGAGTGGCTGGAACAAAGTTGCCAGGGGGAGCTCCAGAAACAACTTCACCTCGGGGTAACCAATTTATTCCCAACACCCGTCTCTCTCCCTGGGCAGCTGGCTCTTCTCTCTGCATTGGGACATCCCAACAGGCCAGTGGAAGCCAGATCAGGTCGTGGCACCTTGTGGTCCTGCCCCACTCTTCCGGGGTGAATTGAAGCCCAGAGTCACAGCAAGGGTAGAGTCCTGAAGGAGACAGGGCTAGAATTGTTCCCCGTCCTTGCCTGGTGCAGATGAAAAGAGAAGGGTATAGGGGGATAGCCATGGAGCAGCAGGTGAAGATGAATGGCCATGCTGTTACACCAAGGCACCCAGATCAAGACTGCAGCCTGACACGTGGTCTTTACTCCATGGGTATCAACGACCATCTCTCCTGTTTAATGGCCTTGATGTTGCGCTAATCAAGCTAGCCTTTCTTACAGCAATTTTGCTCCCTGCTAGCTGCTCCTGGCCTCCTATTTCACAGCTCGTTAGCTCTTTTCAAAATGAGAAATTCACCCATGGAGACCAGTCTTCAGCAGCAGCTAGGGTTGTAGTTAAGCAGGAAAGGGAGGGTTAGCCAGCAGAAGCCGAGATTCTGCCCCTACTTCCTGCAGCCATCGCTGTAGAAAAAAGGGAAGTGCCTTTCCAAAATAAGGTGTTGATTATATCCAGGGGCATGTTGTATGTCAGAAAATATGGTATTTTTCTTCTTCTTTTTTTTTTAATCCCAGCGACCTGCCAGAAATACCAGCGAGACAGAGAGGGAGAAGAGCAAAGCTGACCTCACAGGGCTGGAAATGCATAAGTGTCTATGAAGCAGGATTCTTCTTGGGCCATGTTATTACAGGCCTGGGGTGAGTGACCCCCAAAGGGAACAGGCTGTCACCTCCCTTCAGTGCATTAATGCAATACCAGGCACACACAGCAAAGGCAGGGCCCAGTCCTGGCCCTAACACCGAACAGCCTTTGGCAGCCGAGTCATGATCTCCACTGAGCAGACATTCACCCCCTGGGGTGCTCTGAGATCTTTCCAAGAGTACGGTGGAGTGCTGCACCATGTGGGCAGTGTCAGACGTTCAACCAGGATTCATACAATACAACCAAGGATTTCAGTTAGAAATTTGTGGTGTTAGGAACATTCTGCTCTTTTTGGTCCTTCTCAGTCCTTTATGACAGAAAAAAACAGCTCAAGTGTTTTCCTGTACTCAAAAAAGGACTGGAAGTGAAGAGATGGTATTTTCCAGGTGTCTAAAAGGGGGCATGGACTCTAACACGGTTGCGAACCACTGCCAGGCAGTGAGGGTAGAGGGATGGCAGTGCCTTGTCTCGTCTGCTCTGTGCCCCGAGGCCATCTCCATGCAAACCTCAGCTTAGAGTTTCTGTTTGCAGAGATAGAGGAGGGTTGTGGCCAGAGCAAACCCAGGGAGAAGGTTGTGTGGAGGAGAAGGGAAGAGAGTGGAAGTGAAACCAGAGGGAAAATAGGAAGACAGAAGTGTTTGAAGTGCCAGGCACCGTCCTGAGGAATCTTTCCCCGAGGCTCCCCTACTGACTCGGGATTTCCTGCACAAGTTGGACCCACCCTTGCCTGGGCTGCTTTAGTTTGGGGTGAGATCCTGCCTTGAGTAGGGCACTGAATTAATGCTGAGGTCCCTGCCACTCCGACTTGCCTATGGTTTTGGCAAGAGCAGGGACAGAGGGGAACTGAGACCAGACACCAGAGCATGAGCAGCACGGCCAGGGATTGTAACAATCCCCGAAGACAGCTGGATTTCAACACAAAGAGCCTGGCACAGGCATGGACACAATGGAAGCAAGAATTCAGTTTGTAGACAGTTAACCATGGCTGATAAAGAAGAGAAAATGAAGGTAAAGCTGTTTTACTATCTAATGGGGGAAAAAGGTCGTGAAGCAAGTGCGAGACTGATGCCAGGGAACCCGGACACACTAGAACAGTTAATAGCAGCGTTTGATGGATACTGTGACCCCAGGACAAATGAGCCTGTAGAGAGATATCAGTTTTTCACCCAAAACCAAGAGAAAGAGGAAGGAACAGAGGTCTATATCACAGTGCTGAAAACTCTGGCATCCTCATGCAACTTTAGAAACATAAAAGACTCCCTAATCAGGGATAGGATTGTGCGTGGCACACAGGACTGCCCTAAGGGACAGACTACTAAGAGAGGTAGATGTAACCCTGGAAAAGTGTCACGAAATTGCAAGGGCAGCAGAGTTGTCGAAACAAAGGATGAAAATGATATCAACAGTCACATGTACAGAGCAGGTTCACAGGCTCAACCTAAGGTCTCCGGAAAGCAGGAACCTGCAAAGGCCAACAATATCATTCAGTGCATGTACTGTGGGAATCTACATGAAAGGCGGAAGGACAGATGCCCGGCCTAAGGAAAAGAATGCAAAAAATGTGGAAAAAAGAATCATTTCAGGGATCAGTGTCATAGCCATCCAAATAGAAAAAAACCCATCCATGCAGTGATGAGAGATCAGGAGACTACAGATGAGGAGGAAGCTTTCAGTGTAAATGTGACAGATTCACAGACTCACAGGATACACACATTACAGAAAATAGTGGGCAACGATGCAGCCATTTTTGCAACTGTGATGCTAGAGCAAAGACCTATAAGAGTCCAGGTGGACTGTGGAGCCACTTGCAGTGTCCTTCCTGTGAATCTTTTGGAAAAATGTCACCAAGTGCTGTTAATGTATAACAAAACAACTGTGAGGCCACTGGGAAAGTGCGGGCTGACTATAAGAAATCCACGCAACAAGAAACAATACAGCCTGGAATTTATAGTGATTGACAGGGCGGACACCCACCCACTGCTGGGCAGCCAGGCAGCACGGGCCATGGATTTAATTAGAGTGCAACACCACAGCATCCTCCAGGTCACACAAGAGCAAGAACGGTCATTAGGTTCACTACCTAACCTTCTGTTAAGATATGGAGGCATATTCCAGGGCACTGGACTCTTGGCAGACAAACTGAAGTTAGAAATAGATCCACAAGTGCAACCGGTACGACTACCAAAACGCAGAGTTCTGCTGCCCTGCTGGAGCCGCTGAAGAAAGATTGACAAACCTGCAGAAAAAGGCATCATCACACCAGCTGAAAAAAGTACTGACTGCATCAGCAGCCCAGTAGTAGTAAGGAAGCCGTCAGGCAAGCTGAGAATCTGCATTGATCTGAAACCACTTAACAGGGCACTCAAAAGAAGCCACTACTCACTGCCAACGATTGAGGATGTACTACGTGGCCTGTCTAGGGCAAAAGTGTTCCCAGTTTGCATTGTCAAGAATGGATTTTGGCATGTGGAGCTACACGAATCTTCCTGCCACCTGATAACCTTTAGTGCACCCTTTGGCAGGTATCACTGGTTAAGGATGCCCATGGGGATCAGTCCAGCTCCAGAAGTTTTCCAGTGGAAGCTGAACCAGGAGCTGGAAGGTCTTGCGGGTATCAAGATTGTGGCTGATGATATTCTTGTCATAGGAGAAGGGGATGATAAGGAAGAGGTGATCAGTGACCATGACGCCAAACTGCAACAACTCCTTAATACATGCCGGGAGAGGATCATTAAACTGAATGCTGACAAAATACAGCTGAGAAGAACAGAAGTACCCTACATTGGACATCTGCTGACTTCGGAAGGACTATGATCAGACCCAGAGAAGGTGAGAGCCATTATGGAGATGCCCAAGGCACAAGATGTCAAAGGAGTCCAGCGCCTTATTGGGATGGTTAACTCTTTGTCCAAATTTTGTGCACACTTGTCTAATGCTTGTGAACCACTCCGGTTGCTAACACACAATGATGCAGCCTGGGAATGGGCACAGAGCCAAGAGGAGGCATTCAAAAGAATTAAAAAGTCATCATCAAGGCCCCAACACTGAAGTACTACAACACAGCTGAGCAACTAGTACTACAGTGTGAAGCATCAGAAGGAGGTGTCGGAGCAGTACTGATGCAGAACCAGCAGCCTGGAGCTTTTGGTAGTAGAGCAATGACGGAAACAGAAAGGAGACACAGGAAACAGACTTGGAGCAGAGCGGGGGGGCAGCAAAGACACAAGTCGCAGGGCTCAAGTGCCTATATACTAATGCTAGGAGCATGGGGAACAAGCAGGATGAACTAGCGCTCCTGCTTGCACTAAACACCTATGACTTAGTGGGGCTAACGGAAACCTGGTGGGATTCATCCCACGACTGGGCAGTACATATTGAGGGCTATAGATTGTACAGAAAGGACAGGGTGGGGAAGAAAGGGGGAGGGGTTGCGCTCTCTGTCAGTGAGCAATATACGTCAACCCTCATCAAGACAGAATCCAAGGATGAGAAAGTAGAAGGATTGTGGGTTAGGCTACATGGGGGGCAAGGAGAAAGGGATTTGGTGGGAGGGGTCTGCTACAGACCCCCACATCAAGGGGAAGAAA
>NW_005843396.1:156864-169259 GCF_000455745.1 Alligator sinensis | reverse complement strand
GGAGCGCCCCCTACTGGCCCGCCACACAGGGTGCCTGTACATGAGTGTTGAGGCTTCTTCAGCACATTGCAGCAGTTACTCAAGTCTGCTGGATCATGGCAATTGCCGCACTCCAGCAGCCTCCTGTGTCTTGTGTATCAGTGTCCCTGCACTTAAAATGTTGGCAGGGTACTTGAACTAAAGCCTGTCGAGCAAGTTTTAGTTCAAGTGCCCCGCTGCCATTTTTAGGTGAAGGGATGCTGATACACAAGACATGGAGACGCTTTAAGTAGAGTGGCTCTTGCAGGAGCCACTTGTAAGGCAGGACCCCTCCCACACACACACCCTGCCCATGCCACATACACATAAATTTCCATACATATCCTCAAGCATGACCTACGATTTAGCCTTTGATATTTTCCTCATGGTTATAGGGTTGCAGATTGAGCGGGGCCCCCATGGATCTCTGGGTCCTGGTAAAGTGTACCCATTCCCACCCCACCTTCCCCGCAGTGTTTGGACCCTGTACACACACATACACACACACACCTATCAACCAATTCCCAAGAAGCAACCTTTAAATACCATTTCTAAGCACTGTTCTCTTGACCAACATATTCTGTAATGGGCATCTCCCTCAATATGCTGGGGGATGTGCCCAGCAGCACCCACATCACTTGCCCCTGTGCACAGCATGCGTTCCAAGAGTAACCAGCTACCTGCTTGCCTGGTTTTGGGGGGATCCCAGCCTGTTCTGGATCCCCATGAATTGCAGCCCTGATAATCCCTGCTCTTACCTCCCTATTACACAGAACTCTCCCTGCCAGCTACATGTCAGCATCCCCATAAGGCGCAATTCAGCCAGATTTTGAGGCTGCAGGCCCTATTCACCCAGTTTGGGGCACTAGGATCCAGCCACCACTTGTGTTCTTCCTTGAGGTTGGACAGGGAAAGCAACTGATGCCAAATTCCCCCAACTCCGAACGCTGCCATGTTCACGGGCAGTATCAAATGGCTGCTTCACCTGGACTCACCGCACTGCCCATAGGTTGCCAATGTTCGCCCTAGAAAAACTCATGGAAACATGCTCAGTAGTCCCTGCAAAACCAGTCCTAGGGATCATGGAGCACAGAGTGAGATAGCACAGGCACTCCTGAATTGGCAGTTGCTTTCACAGTCACATCTGCAAGCAGGAAGCCATAGTCCTGCAGTTCAGCCACTCCACAGTTGATGCCAGTGGTGAAAGCCCTCCACAGTCTTCAAGTGCTCCAGGCCTTAGGGCAAGGATACCACTTTCATCCATGGGGCTGCTGTCCTGAGCTACTCACACCTCATCTCTCAGTAAAAGCAGTGGAGCACACAAGCATCAGGCCAGAAACAATGGCATCACATGCCTTTCTGCCTTGCCCAGGTAGAAAGGCAGGAGGTTGTGGCCCTGTGCAGTGTGTCAGGGACAGTGTGAGCATGATGTCCAGGATGCTCAAGGTCATGCAGGCTGGGCTGTCCCAGAAAAAGATAGCAACAGAGTCCCGCAATAAGATGGTGACCTCACTCCATGAGCTAGCAAGGTCATTATTAGTTGTTGCTACAGGTCACCTGCAGATCTCACTGTGGCCAACACTCATGCTCTCCCTAAGAGCTGAGGCTGAGGCTGAACATAAATTTCCACCCCTGCCACCTAGGTATGCAGTCTCGTGAAGTAATGAGATCTGAATGCTCATCGGTGGCTTTGCCATGAGCCCAAACGGAGAGGCAGCATATTAAAGAACCAACGGCAGAGCTGGAGATATGAAGGAGGGAGAAAGAAATGGCAATTGTCAGAGGCTGTCATTTGCTTAGGACTTGACAAAGGCTCCCTTGCATTAGGCACCCACCTTTTGACAATGGTGCTGCCCCCAGGGCACGCTGCTTGAAGCAGAGGTCTGCCATTAACAAAGGAGGTGCCAGGAAAAGATGGAAGAGGTGCCAGGAAAACTGGTTGAAGATTGTATCCCTTCTGTATGAAATTCTACCTATGACCTTTCCAAGTGTCTTTTCCAAGTTGCCTTTTAGTCTGGAGAGGCAGCCAGATGGACTGGATCTAGACGCACACACTGAGGACCACTCGCACATGAGCACGAATGTGCTTACTGCAGCAACTAAAGTTTGGACACACTGTTTTCCACCCTTTTGGAGCCCCTGTCATCTCAAGCATGACTCACATGCTGCAGTGGCAGTGGTCAGCAACTGCTGGGTAAAATTGATGCATGTTGGGAGCAGCGGGTTTGTAAGAAGGAGGGTGTGAGGGGATCCTTTAGCACGAGTGCAGAAGAAAGTTTTAACTCCCACCTCTGGACCTAGCAAGATGCCTTGTTCTTAACATCCAGGGTCAGGGTCTGTACATTGAGATTCTCCTCCCTTCCTTGAAGGGAGGGGGATGTGCAGAGCAGAGAGGGTTACCAGGCCTGGTAGTGTACTGCTTAGCAGGTTCGTGACAGCTGCATTACTAGATGTGATATAATCTGCGGGGAAATAACAAGAGGGAGGAAAACCACTTTCTCCCTGGATTGGGCCTTCCTCAAGGAAGCTCATATCTCATGTTGACAAATTACCATGTGCTGTGGTATCTGCAGCCACAGCCTGCATGTTCAGGGACTTAATCTACAAATCTTAGTGAGAGAAAGTGTGTTGGGGAGTTTATATTTAATGCCTGAAACTCTATGTCTGGAGCATTTGATTGCACTTGTGTCATTTAACAGTTTCCCCTATATGTGTGTGTGGGCACTGTCCAACTATTCTTGTTAATAGAAATTCACAAATAATAATGCAGTAATGCCAAAAGACAAACTGTGATCCTTGACCATTTGAACAGGGGGTAACATGTAGCATTATGGAGATAGCATCTTCCTCATAGACGGATATCATGAGACAAATGGAAGGCTCTATAACCATTTCAAACCCATGTTGTGATTGCTGTTTAAGTAGAGCTTCACAAAAAACCCAGAAGCATAGGCCTGAAATATAGGTATCTTATGATTGCAGGAGACATATGGCAGGAATAGATTGGTGATATCCCCACAAATGTTGACTGGTGAGATACTGGCAAGTGGTGCACTATGCAGACCTTGAATACATAAACTCAAAGATTTACGGGCCCAGAATAATGATGCTGTTTACATGGATGAAATAAGCCATTTATTTCCTGTGACAAATACACTCTGGGTTTGTCTACACGTGCACTAATGCAGAGTAAGGTTACTGTGCAGTAAAATAAGGCACAGCAAAGTGCACCAAGGAAAGTGTATGCATGTGCCCCCAGTCAGGAATGGGGGCAGTTTAATGGGAGCTCCCTCAAGGTTGGTGGTTCAAATCCACTCTTCCCTTGACCAGTGCAGGCTAAGCCAAGCCCAGGTCCCTTCTCCCCACTCCCATCAAGCAGACAGCACTAGGGACAAAGCTGGGCCACATCAGCCCAACCCTGATGAGGCAGAAGTTAATGAAGGCACTCCACTTTGGAGGGCATTCATTTCAACTGACAGATAATGAGGGTTACTTTGTCGTGCAAGCTGGCACTTTTAAAGTTCTCTGCAGTTGAGCACTTTTGTCAGGGTAAGGCTGTAGAGCACTTTCAAAGAATTGATTGTCTGACAAATGTCACTTCTGTCTGTGCTCTAAGTTTAAATGTAATCTGAATCAGAATTGCACTCTCACTTCCTCCTTCCCTTTCCCACCCTGAAGCACCAGCCCTACTGTGACCCTCACCCTGATGTCTGCCTGGCTCCTTTCTCCCCTTGACAGTGCCCATTTAGTGCTGCCAGAAAAGAGACCTGAATGCTGGCACTATGACATCACAGTTCATTCAGAAGGCCGCTCCCTGAAGTCCCACCTAGGCACTGTATTGATGAGCTGAAATAGTTGGGATTGGGCAAAGATCTGACCTGAGCCAGGCAGTATACAGGGAAGCACAGTGCAATTCCCAGGCCTCACTCTTACCAGGCAAACATACCCTCTGATCTAAAGGAGCTGCCTTACTGATTACCCTTTTTATACACCAAGTCAAGATACAATCACATTTCCCAATGATCCTCCATTCCCTCCTAGCCGGTAAAGCATTACTCCACAAAATGAGACAAGAGACAGGTCTATAACTGAATCTTTTATTGATTACATCCCAAAACATATAGGTCTCTATTCTTATCTAGCTACCTGCAAAAGTACAATACAGTGTCTCACCCCTACTGACTGGGGGAGACAAAGTAGGGAGAAGGAAACTGGTATGCAGGGTGGCAGCAGTTTGTCTTGACTTTGCAGATGTCTTCTCAAGGATTCCCCCCATTTACACCTGTAATGGGGTCCCTACCCCATTACTAGAATGGGAAGGGGTCCAGGCACCTCTGGCCCATTCCCCCTCCTTCGTCGCCCCCTCCACATTTCTCCACTTTTTCCTTCCTTACCTTGTTGAATGTTTAGCAGTGTTCCCTTCCCTGCTAGAGGTCCCCTTTCCCCTCACCTCCTTCCACATCATCTTGGTGCTTCTCTGTCTGCCCCAGTAGTGACCCTAGACTAGAGCCAAACCTACAGGCAATGGGGGCCTGCAGGAATATGGCAACTTTATCGATAGTCGGGTGGCCCAGGGAGGGGAAGGAGAGGAGTCGTGTGACCCAGAGGGACCTGCATAAGCCCAGGCCTGGGACAAGAACGCAGTCTGGCTGTGGAAGCTGTTGGGGATGGAGCCCTCTGTGAGCGGACAAGCGCTGGAGCCCATACTATAGAGAGGCCTCTGGAGGCATCCCTGAGTGAAGGGAAGCTGGGAGCCTGCATAAGAAGAAAATTAAGTACTTCAGACACTTTCTGTTGTTTTTGTTGTTCTCTGTGGACCCCACTGCCAAGCTGTCTGGTGAACTCTATGCAGGACATTATTTTGAACCATGACAAGTTATTTCATTTGTGGGGGTGGGCTTCAGTTGCCTCTTTCCTCCTGGAGGACCAAGTTGTGGTTGTAGGGATGGAGGAGGCCACAGAAATTGGTGACAGGGGGCATCCCAAAATTCAGGTTGCACTGTGTGGAAATTGAGGTCTGTTCTTGAGAAAAATACAATTCTGGGAGGGAGAACGTCTTATCTCTTTTCCTCACCACCACAAAATGCTCCTTGCTATCTCCTGTTTCTTTCACTTCACTGACTAGGCCATGTTTAACATCTGCAAAGATTCACTCTGGAACAGGATTTCTGGTCTTCTCTGGCCACATTTCTGCAGTTTACCATTAGTCCCTTGAAAGTGGCCACGGTTGACAGCGGGTGAAAACATCATTGCAGTAGGATTCGGCCTGCATACAACATGATTATAACAAGGCAAAACATCAGTTGTTACTTTTTGATCCTGTTACATGCTTTTTCAAAAGCAGTTGCTCATTCAGGGACTAGTCTAATATTAGTGGCTTGATAAACAGATTCTTGTTCTACTTTCCCAGGCTACTGGTTATGATTTAACAATAACCTTATTGATTGACTGCACGTAAGCTTAAGCATGTCTCAGTCGTAACTCAGGCGTTTGCTAGGTCTGTGGTCTGCACTAGTCGGTGTGGTCTGTCAGTCACTGACCATGTCTACAGCCTACACTGCGGCCCCTTTGGATGGTTTATTTCCATCAGTGGGAGTAACTGTACTGATAGTCTGATGGCCCAGGGAGGGGAAGGGGAGGAGTCGTGTGACCCAGAGGGACCTGCATAAGCCCAGGCCTGGGACCAGAAAGGCAGTCTGGCTGTCGAAGCTGTCGGGGATGGAGCCACCTGTGAGCGGCATGAGCACTGGAGCCCACACTATAGAGAGGTCTCTGGAGGCATCCCTGAGTGAAGGGAAGATGAGAGCCTGCATGGGAAGAAAATTGAGTACTCCAGACACTTTCTGTTGTGTTTTTGTTGTTCTCTGTGGAGCCCACTGCCAAGTTGTGTGGTGAACTCTATGCAGGACATTACTTTGAACCAGGACAAGTGATTTCATTTCCCGGGGGCAGACTTCAGTTGCCTCTTTCCCCCTGGAGGGCCAAGTTGTGGTTGTAGGGATGGAGGAGGCCACAGAAATTGGTGACAGTGTGCTGGACAATGTGCTGGACAGTGCAGGTGCTAGAACCTGAGGTTAAGAGGAGTGACCCGATCTGAACCAGGAGCTTGTGGCTCTGAACAGAGGTTCCCAGTCCAGAGGGCTCAGCAAGAGTAAAATTGGGACGAGGATAAGCGGAGAGCCTTGGGACCCTCTCTTCCAAATGCATGCCTTGCCCTCCCCTGTATAGCTTCCCCTCCTAATTTCAACAGAAAGGCATGGTGGGTGAGACTACTGGATAGGGGAGAAGCCATAGGGTGTAGGCACTAGTAGGCCCCTAGTAGTACCCTGTGGCAGCACTTGCAAGTGGCCTGCAACACCCAGTATGGAAATGCGGGTTATTTAAATAAGTATTCTGATTGGTGTCATTCTGATTGCTTTGTTTCACTGAATCTTGGAGAACTGGACAGAACCAGTGTTATTGTAGACTTGGAAGATGCCAATTAGCTGGGGTCTGTTCTTGAGAAAAATACAATTCTGGGTGGGAGAAATTCTTCTCTCTGTCCCTCACCACCACAAAATGCTCCTCGCCATGTCCTGTTTCTTTCACTTCACTGACTAGGCCACGTCTAACGTCTGCAAAGGTTCACTCTGGAACAGGCTTTCAAGTCTGCTTTGGCCACATTTCTGCAGTTTACCATAAGTCCCGTGAAAGTGGCCAAGGTTGACAGCAGGTGAACACAGTATTGCAGTGGGATTCTGCCTGCATACAGCACGAATGTTATAACAAGGCAAAACATCAGTTTTTACTTTTAGATCCTGTTACACGCTTTTTCAAAAGCAGCTGCTCATTCTTGGCCTAGTCTAATATTAGTGACTTGATAAACAGATTCTTGTTCTACTTTCCCAGGCTACTGGTTATGATTTAACAATAACCTTATTGACTGATTGTACATAAGCTTAAGCATGTCTCAGTCATAACTCAGGCTTTTACTAATGGTCTGCACTAGTTGGTGTGATCTGTCAGTCATTGACCATGTCTACAGCCGACACCGCGGCCCCTTTGGATGGTTTATTTCCATCAGTGGGAGTAAAATAGGCAAATACCCTTGTGGGAGTAAGCAGTGACTGGCTCAGTCACCTCTGATGTCACAGGACCTCACAGTCCTCTTCAATACTGCAGGAGCTGGGAGTCGGGGTGGAAGAACAGTGATAAGCTATTTTGATGTTCTCATTTCCTGACTGTCACCACAACCGCTAGAGATCATTGTGGTGATGCCCAGAAGTCTCCCTGGCAGATTGGATGTAGTTTTCTAAAGGTATCATGTCACAGAAGAGCAGAGACATGCCATCCACCTGAGCATTCAGCCTCTTTCCACTCAGCCAGCAAGAACCTGCTTCTCCACCGGAGCTATCTCTGCTCCTGCTTGCCAGCGTGACCCTGCATAGTTTGCTTCCCCTTCCGGCTCCTCGGCTACATTCAGATCTCTGCATGTGTTTCAATGTTATCATTCATTAACAGACTTATACGGCGACTGTGCTGACAATGACTGCTGGTTCCTGGCTGTTGGGTGCCCTGGTGCTGTTGCTCTCAGCCTGCCCTCCAGAGCTGAGTATCATGGACACTTGGGGCATGAAGCCTTTTTCGTTCTTCCAAGGAAGGGATGGCCTCCTGGATCCAAGCTAAAAGGCAGGTTCCCAAATATTCACCATTTCTGAGGCTCCATCTGAGAGGCTTCATGGAAGCATGGAAAATCCTAGAACATCCCTGGATGGGAGGTGGCACTGCACTCCACGCCACGTCAGTGCTGGCCCTCACCAGTAAGGCACAGTGTTGCCTGCACAGATGTTGCTATTGTCCCATGTCTGAACCTCACCCTGCCAGCTGCAGAGCATGAGGCTGTGGTTCTGCTCCCACTCCATCCCCCATGGTGCTGGAGGGGGAGGGAGAAGTAGAGGGACATGAAGTGACTCTGACCATCCACCACTTATTGCCCCTCATCTAGAGCTAGTGAGGGGTCATGACTGCTCCGTTGGGGGCTTCTGTATATGTCCATGAAGGGACAGAAATAGGGACAGGAATCTACCACAAACAAGACTCATTATTAGGGTGGACATCTGTCTGGTTTTATAGAGGACAGTCTCTTTTTATGGTCCCCTGTCCTCTGTCCTCTATTGTTATGAAACCAGACGCATATACGTCCTCTATTTTTCACCGCTCAGCACACCCTTCTCCCCGACGATCCTGCCACCAACACAGCTGCAGCCCCCTGCAGGAGCTCCCCACTTGGCCCACTCCCACCACTGCTGACACAGCCATGGCCGCCTGCAGGAGCTCTCCATGCCCCGCCAGCCTTGGGAGGCACACAATGTTCATGGTGGTAGGGACAATTGCCCTACATGCAACTTTCCTCTGTTCTTGAGGTACCTTGATGGCCACCTTACTAGTCATTCAAACAAGCCCCCTGAGGCCTTCTTCATTGGTCCTAGACGTCATGTTACCCACAGGGTGGGGTTTTTTTCCCATCCACGGTGTGTTTGGGAGCCTTCCATGCAATGCAGCTTCCCAGCGCATCCTGGTAGAGGATTGTTTCACAGGCTGACAGTGATTGGATGGTCAGACTCTCCAGTGACTGAGCTCACAAACCACTTCTTGATGTCATGGAAACTTCATATCTTTGGGATCTTCTGACCTGTAGGATTCCCTATTCAGGCTGGTGGAAGTGGACAGACACCAGTGGTGATCTCTACTTGCCAGAATGCCTAACAGATTTGAGCACTACAGCCTAAGTTTACCACATCAGGGAGCCCTACAGACTGGGCAGGGTTCAGAGTCCCTGGGGTGCATTGCTAAATGTGTCATGGTACCACTGATGTGCACACATAGGCTAAGCAGCAAAAGAAAATCCTAACAGCCAGAACGGGAAGCCCTTGGACACTCTGCTACCACTGAGCATCACAATGTGCAAAGGAAAGTCTGTCAGATACTACCGCCATCAAAGTACCATCCATGTTCCTGTTTACCCAGGAAGCCCAGAGCAGTGCTGATTTCCTGGAGGGGCTGGGGTCATTTTATTTTATTTTTTGATATAGCTGATCCCTGCAGCAAGTCCCAGTTCCAAGCTTGTCATGGCATGGAGACATCTGGATCCAGGGTGCTCTGTGGGTTTGAGTTTTAGAGGTTCCCTTTTGTCACCTCTGTTTGTGCATACACGTTTATAAACTATGTGGTGCTCAGTGTCACTGTATTTCTTATCCTAGTAAATAGAGCCATTTCCCCACTGCTCTCTCCTACCTACCCCCTGAACTGTGGTTACGTGATCTGCGAATGTGACATCACAAGCGCAGTCGTCTCTCATATATGGTCACAGGCTGAATTTCACCAGTTCATTGGAGGTTTTGGCTGTGAAACACTGGAGATAAACCCTGTGATAGTGTCTAAAAAGGTGAAGGTGGTTTCTATTGGCTCCCCCCTGCAGCTGGTGCCAGCTCCTGAATCTATATATTTCCTCCCCTGCTTTGTAGTTTGTCAGACACAGAAGAGCCTTGGCAGTGTGAGGTGAAGGCAGGGCAGTGCCAGCAGGGGAGGAGGGGTAGGATGCCAGCGAAGGGACATCTCTCAGCAAAAGGGCTTTGGCTTCTTCTCCTCTTCATTCAGACCAGCCTGGGTAAGTACCTGCTTTATTTCACTGACTGAACTGAGAAAACTAGAACTAGGAAAGTAGTTTAATTCCACTAGAGCTGGTGTTTCATTCCTCGAATCACTGAAACTCAGGGTAGGAAGGCACCTATGTTACAGTACACTTGTGTCTCCGGTTATTTCTTTGTTGGTGTTCCTGCATGGAAAGGGCTATACATTTGCTGTGAGTATATTTTTATACTGCCGGTTTCTGTATATATTGCATTCACTATCCTGTTTCTGTAGCACAGTGAGTCTGGAGCTGTTTTCAGTGAAAGTAAGAGCATCATTGCTTAGAAATTCTCGATTAAAAATGAGCCATAAGTAAGTCAAAGGGGCTCCTGCAATGTTGACTCCCTCTCATCTCTCTGACCACCTCTCTGTCTGTTCACAAATGCTGGAAAAAAAGGCTAGATAGACCCTCTGTAGTAATTAAAGTCATGTTGGTGTGCTGTGCCTGTTGCACATGCTGGGCTAGCACCAGCAAGGTTTTTCTGATTCCCAGGTATTAACACAGAGCTTTCTGGAGGTTTTCTGTGTCTCTGAGCTTGGTACGTGAGTTCACTGCTCTTCTTCTTTTCAAAGCCTTTAAAAGAGGCTTTGAAAATCAGCCTCTTTTAAAGAAAAAACTAAGATTTTGCTAGAGACAGACTATAATATCATGCCTGGTATGTCCAGTTCTCAGTCTGTGGGCTGGCAGGAGGTGGGGATTCCTGAGCAAAGGGCATTTTCTGGAGCAGTTAACGTTGGGCTGATAACCACTCATTCCTGGAAACGCGCTCAGAATCGGCTGTGCTTTGGTCTCATGCTTAGACCTGGACATTGCCAGAGAGGAGCAGGAGAGAACGACACTGAGATTCTTGGGTGACCAGAGTTACTTTAATCTGACCCCACCCTATCTCTTCCTACCCAAAATGTGCTGTGATCAAGTTCTGCCTCACAGGCACATCATTTCCAACTCTGTCCCTGATTTTCCTAGTTTTTCCCTGGGTATGATTAGTGACTTATGGAGTCTGAAGTCATTTAAGCAGCTCTGTACAAGAAAGGCGTGGCACTGCCTGCCTATTGCCCACTAAAGTAGTAGTAACAGCTGCTGCCTAGCAAAAACAGGGAGCTGGCTTCCAGGACCCCTTCATCCAGGCAGAGGCTGAACCCACTTTATAAAGAGTGCCTAACCACCATGGTCCGGGCAAGGCAGGGCTCCAGATACCTTCCATATTTCCTACTGAATTTGGGCTGGTGTATGGAAAGGAACATTTCTTCATAGGGCCTTCTTCTGGCCCCATCCCTAAAACAGAAACCTACCCCAAAAGTAGGAACAGTGTCAGGTGCATATGAGATGACATGCAACAGATATTTTCCTGAATTTTGCAGAAAATTTTCCTGAAATGTACTGATACAGTGATTTACTTACCTATTTGTAAGTAATACTAAGCAGTGTTTGGTTTTATCATATTTATGTCATTTTTATGTTCATATGAATCACCTTTTGTAGCAAAATTGTCTTTGTCATTTGGTTTTCATAAAGTGATTTGTTATTTCTTAAATTAAGTATTCCTCTTCAGACAACATAATTCACATTTCCATAGAGTCAGTCAGTCAGCATATGCATAATCACCAGGTCATGCGATAGCGTCCTCAGTGGCCATGTGCAGCTCCTGTAGTCCACCACTGAACTTAGTCAGTGGGCAGTCAATGACCACATGCGAGATGGTGTGTGTTTTGTCACAGCTACAGTCTGAATGGCCACAAAGACCTCTGCGGTGAAGATTGGCTGCACTCAGGCCTTGCTCAGTCTGGGACCTATTCAGCAAGGGCCAATGACAGCATGGCAGGTTGAAGCCAGGTGGGCAGACTGTAGGATCTGTGACAAGGAACTTATCTGGTGGTAATGTCAACCTCCATTCCTCACACCAGAGGGTCTCCACTGTGTGGGCCTGGTGCAGCAGTTTGGACTGCAGTTAGTGTTGTGATGGTAGACATGCAGCAGGTGGATTTAAGAGACTGTCGTACAGCAGTAGGCTCGGGTTGACATAGATCTTCTCCAATAGCTTGACAGCTGCAATTTTCCATTGGATATGAGTGGGGACAATGTTGTTCAGGATTGGGAGCCACCGTAGAGGGGTCAGTCAAAGAGATCATGAAATGATGCACACTGTCGAATGTAATTTCACATCAATGACTTGGGAATGGATCAGAGTTCACATTGCACCAACCGTCAGTACCAGAGAAACTATTGATCCTCCTAATAAACCAAATTCAAGGAAGCCTGGTGTTACTGCGACAGACCACCCAGACATCGTGCAGTCCTATGGCTTTCATGCCATTGGGCCTGCACTCTGAATCTTGCAAGTTAATGTCGAGGGTGTCGGCTGCCAAACGAAGCCTAACCAGAGTCTTCTGTAGAGTAATCATGGAGAATTCACTATTGAGATGACCATTAGGCCTGTGCGAGTAGGCAGCTATTCGATCCAGCTTTTGATCTGGCCACGTCAGATGCCAGCAACCCGATCTGGAGCTCTGGACTGGGTTCCCGCTTCGATCTGGCCGAAGTGGCTCTGGAGTTTCAGAGCCCCCTCGTAGATCCGGCCATAGGGTATAATGGGGAGAATCAATGAAATATCTATAGCTTTGTTGTCTGTTATCTGATCTGAATGAAACTTGCAGGGGTGGTAGCCCCAGCGGACCTCTGAAGCAGCTCCGAAGCTTTTCTGAAGCGG
>NW_005843396.1:155136-156833 GCF_000455745.1 Alligator sinensis | reverse complement strand
AACCACTTCAGAAAGCTTAATGAAACCAGCGCTTCGATCCAGACATGCTGCTTCAGATGCACGTGGGTGCAGGGCAGGTGGGCCCTGGCCCTAATAGGATAAATTAGTAACTTCCTGCAACCCCCTCTGCCCCACTTTGCCATGAGGGCTAGGTCATATCCCCGCTGCCCTCCCCACCTACCCCCATCATCCTCCATCCTTCAAAAGTGAACCAAAACTCCTGAAATGTCCCTTCAGCCAAAATAATTGCCTGACCTAGGCAGACAGAAGTGGTACTCCTTCCCTGCTTCATTGGTAGGGGTAAGAGGTTAGGAGGACTTTTCCAGGAATAGGTTAGGGCCTATTTATTCAGGCTGTGTGACGAGCAGGGATCCTGGTTCTCTGTGTTTAAAAAAAAAAAAAAATCCTAATTTCTGGATTAAAAAAGTAACCCAAAATCTACATTTTCCTGTGATCAAAATGAAACACCATGATGTATATCTCTCTCTATATATATTAGTGGTGTTTCGTTGTAATTACAGTAAAAAGGGGGTTTTGGGTTACTTTTTCTTAAAATCCCCAAATTGGGGATGATTTTATGAGAGAAAACCATGATCCCTAGTGATGAGAGGAGGGTGGGAGGATGGAGGGGCTGGGGCTGGCCCGGGGCAGCAGGAGTCTCTGCAGGCACAGGTGCTGTGAATCACGCAGCAGGGACAATGCTCAGCATCCGCCTGCCAGGCATTCAAGAGGCAAGGAGACCCCTGGCCCAGCTCCCTGGGCCCTTTTACACGATGTGTTTTGTTTAGATGCATGTTATGAAAAGGCACCAAAAATTCCCATTCTGCTAGGTTAGCTGTGTGTGAAAATGCACATTGATAATTTTTTTTTTTTTTTTTAATTGCGGTAGGTTTCAATTGATTGTGGCAAGTTAGATTACCTCCAATATGGTTTAGCTTCACCGTGGCTAACTGTTCCACCAGGTTTAATTTTATCATGATACTTTTGTCACATGCATTCTTGCACACAGCTGAAATCACCATTTCCCCCGTTCTGACATGATTTGTCCACCAGGTGCCACTTGGATTCCCTGGGAAATCCAGGACATTTTCAATTTGGTTGCTAGCTTCCTGGTGTAATGCATGCCTTTCCACAGCATGGGAAAAGGATCAAAATTGTTCTGCCTCCAGATCAGGCAGATCTTCTCAAGGCCTGAATAAAGTTAATTGATTTCTTTTTTAATTTTGGTTTTTTTACTGAAACCATTTTCTCTTAGTACATGTACTGTACTCACAGTTTCAGTAATCTGAATCCAGCCCTAGCTTGGGTACTAACCTGCAACTTCTCCCCGCTTTCCCTGAGGTCTTTCTACCATTCATCCTGTTTTGAACAACCCAGGGTTCCCACAGTGCTCCCACAGGTTCATAGATTCATAGATTCATAGATGTTAGGGTCGGAAGGGACCTCAATAGATCATCGAGTCCGACCCCCTGCATAGGCAGGAAAGTGTGCTCAGTTCAGATGACCCCAGCTAGATGCCTATCTAACCTCCTCTTGAAGACCCCCAGGGCAGGGGAGAGCACCACCTCCCTTGGGAGCCCATTCCAGACCTTGGCCACTCTAACTGTGAAGAAGATCTTCCTAATGTCCAGTCTAAATCTGCTCTCTGCTAGCTTATGGCCATTATTTCTTGTAACCCCCGGGGGCACCTTGGTGAA
>NW_005843396.1:137208-153990 GCF_000455745.1 Alligator sinensis | reverse complement strand
CATCCAGTTCCTCCAAGTGCCTCTGCACCATCTCAGGGTTTACGCCTGGTTAGTCTGGCGCCTTGCTGCTGCCTCTCTACAATCCCAGTGAGAGCCTTGTCTTGCCCCTCACTTAGGAACACTGAGGCAAAGAATTAATTGAGGAGTTCAGCCTTGTCCCCCCTGTCCATCACCAATTGCTTCTGCCCATTTAGTAGGGGTCCTATTCCACCCTGGGCCTTCCTTTTACTCCCTATATAACTAAAGAACAATTTTTTGTTATCCTTAACTTGGGATGCCATCCTCAGCTCCATGGTAGCTTTGGCCCGTCTAACTGCCTCCCTACAACCGCGAGCAGAGGAGGTATACTCCTCTTTAGTAATCTCTCCCCGTTTCCACTTTTTATATGCCCCGCTTTTAGCCCATAGACTGGTCTGTATTTCTCTGGTCAGCCAAGGAAGCCTCTTGGCCCCTTTCCCCCTTTTCCCCGCATCTGGATCATCTCCCTCTGTGCCTGAAGGATCATTTCCTTAAGGCACAGCCACCTTTCCTAGGCTCCCAACTCTTCAAAACTCTTACTCTGCAGTGCGTCCTTGACTAAACACCTGAGTTCATTGAAGTATGCTTTCCTAAAGTCTAGCAGGTGTCTTAGAGGTCCTCAAAACTGTAGCCTGCCAAGCAAGTAGCCTGTGACAGCACTGGCCCTGCACACTTTTGCACATATCTGCCCCCACCCAGCACACTGGTTTTACCTATTGGGGTGTAATCCAGGGTCTTCCCTCCTTGCCATGTTGCTGGCTGGGGATTCCTTGTCCCAGGACCCCACACCAGGGTTTTTCTCCTTTTTGGACCTTGGGGCTCCCCTAGCCACCCCCACAGTCCCCAAGACATGGAAGGCAAAGGGAGGCACCCCTATGGGTGCACCCAGCCCTGGCTGTCCAACAAACCCTTGTCAACATGAAGTCAGGTCTTTCTTGCCTTTTCTGCACCCCAGCCTGTGTGCAAGCACCTTTTTGAAAGCACAAAAATGCAGTTCTGTCAATGCTGCGCACTCTTGCTCCCTCACCAATGTAGGGTATCACATGAGGTCCCCACACTGTTGACTGTTTGGGAATTTGCCTGTGGCAGTGATAGCCTGAAAGCTTTGCCACCCCTCAGCACCACCCAGGGCAATGGGGGTGCTCCCTAGGGGCTTCATGTCTTGTCTGTCAGCCCTGCTGGCATGCTAGTTTGAGGGTGACCCCAGGGACTCCCAGGAAGTTCCTGCATTGACATTACAGCTCCCCCTGACACTGAGGAACCAAGTAGACCATGGTCTTATTTCTTCATCCCTTCCAGGCAGCACTGTCTCAACCCAGGAATTAACTCAGGCTAGCGTCCAGGATTAAGGACAACAAAAAGTCCTTTTCCAAGTACAATGGGAACAGGAAGAGGGCACCAGGCAATGTAGAGCCCCTGCAAAACTCAAATGGTATCCTTGTGGCTACACCAGATGAGAAAGCCGATATTTTTAACAGTTTCTTTGCCTCTGTTTTCTTTAACAGGGACCGGGACATCCCTCCTACAAGAGGTAGGGACAATCTTGGGGATAGCTCTGTCAGGCCTTGGGTCAGTGCAGATGTAGTTAGGCATCTTCTGGAAGGGCTGGACATCTTTAAATCTGCAGGTCCAGATGCCCTCCACCCAAGGGTGTTGAGGGAGCTCTGGCAGGGGTCATCGTGGAGCCCTTGGCCTGGCTGTATGAGCATTTGTGGTCATCTGGCCATGTGCCGGGGGTTTGGAAGCTAGCTAATGTGGTCTCCACTTTTAAGAAAGGGAGGAAGGAGGACCCAAGTAACTATAGGCCTGTAAGCCTCACCTCGGTCCTTGGGAAGATCTTGGAGAAAATCATCAAGGAGCACATCTGTGGGGGGCCAGCAGGGGAGATCATGATCAGGAGCAATCAGCATGGGCTCATCAAAAGCAGGTCTTGCCTGACCAACCTGATTGTCTTTTATGACCAAGTAACTAAATCCTTGGATGATGGTGTCACCTTTCTAGACCTTAAGAAGGCCTTTGACAATTTCTCACCCCAACCTCATCAATAAATTAAGTGACTGTGGCATTGATGCCTGCACAGTTGAATGGGTAAAAAATTGGCTGATGCGGCGCACCCAGAGAGTAGTGGTGGACGGGTTGTACTCAACCTGGAGAGGTGTGAGCAGTGAGGTCCCCCAGGGCTCAGTCCTCGACCCCACACTGTTTAACATCTTCATCAATGACTTGGACAAGGGGGGTGAAAGCACATGGCCCAAGTTTGCTGATGACACTAAGATGCGGGGTGAGGTGGGCACACTTGAAGGGAGAGGGAGACTGCAACTAGATTTAGACAGACTACAAAAGTGGTCAGATGAAAATAGGATGGGGTTCAACGTAGACAAATGCAAGGTGCTGCACCTTGGGAGAAGGAATCCACAGCATACATACAAGCTGGGGAGCTTTCCCCTTGTGAGCACAGAGGCAGAAAGGGATCTTGGAGTCATTATTGACTCTAAGATGAACATGAGCTGCCAATGCCAGACCGCAGACAGCAAGGACAACCACACCTTGTCATGCATCCAAAGATGCATCTCAAGCTGGTCCAGAAAGGTGATACTCCCCCTCTATGCGACATTGGTCAGGCCGCAGTTGGAGTACTGCGTCCTCTACTGGGAGTCGCGCTTTAAAAAGGATGTGGCCAGCCAGGAGAGAGTTCAGAGGAAGGCCACCCACTTGGTGAGAGGGCAGCAGGACAGGCCCTATAAAGAGAGACTGAGGGACCTGAACCTGTTAAGCCTTCACAAGAGGAGGCAGGGAGGACCTGGTGGCTGCCTACAGGCTCATCAGGGGAGATCATCAGCAAACAGGAAGAGCCCTATTCTCCCCAGCACTACCTGGGCTGACAAGCAACAATGGTAATAAGCTGATGGAGAGTAGGTTTAGGTTAGAGATCAGGAGGCAATATTTTACAGTTAGGGTGGCCAGAATCTGGAACCAACTTCCCAGGGAAGTGGTCCTTGCCCCTACCTTGGGCAAATTCAAAAAGAGGCTAAATGATCACCTGTCTGTGGTCTTTTGAACCCAGCATTCGTTCCTGCCTGTGGCAGGGGATCAGGCTAGATGATCTGTTCAGGTCCCTCCTGACTCCTAAGTACTATGAAACTATGAAACCCACTTCCCATGTCATCTTGCTGCCAGGGGCCCAGATACTTTCATGTCCCCCATTCTGTTCCTGCAAGCCTGGTTCAAGAGACCTTCTGGCAGTAAGGCAGTTAGAAATTTGGGGAGAGATCCCTAGCATGTTGCATTGGGCTCCCCTAAAAAATGGATGGTGAGCGCAGGCCACTCATTGTGAGGAGGGGTCCCCCACACTCCCAGGCCTGGCCAGAGTCAGGGTCTGCTCTGGCGCAGAGAGCAAATGAAATGTGCCTGGGAGCAAGTGAAATGTGCCTGGGGTCCAGCGACAGCCAGAAGAATTGTCTGTGTACGCTGCTTGCTAAATCTGGAGTATGGCTTCCTACATTTCTAACGGTGCAAGCAAAAAGAACAGGATAATGTTGTGGGCCCTACAAGAGCCACATTGCAGAGCTCTGCTTCAGGAAGAGGAAAATATCATGTTTATTGAAGTGGGCTAGCATCTGTTCAAACTCCTGGCAAACCACGTTCGGATGTCTGCCTCAACACACAGGTTGATGGAAAAACTGTACAAGGTGCTCAAGTCATAGTTTCATAGTAGGTAGGGTCTGAAGGGACCTGAGCAGATCATCATGTCCGACCACCTGCCATGGGCAGGAAAGAGTACTGAGGTCAAACGATGCCAGTACGGTGTTCGCCTAGCATCTTCTTAAAGACCCACAGGGTAGGAGCGAGCACCACTTCCCTTGGAAGTTGGTTCCAGGTCGTAGCTGCCCTGACAGTGAAGTAGTGCCTCCTGATATCTAGCCTGAATCTACTCTCTGTCAACTTATAGCCGTTATTTCTTGTTACTTCCAGTAGTCTTTGGGGGAACAGCGACTCTCCCATTGCCTGCTGGTCCCCCTTGGTCAGTTTATAGGAGGACACCAGATCCTCTCTCGGCTTTCTCTTGTGGAGGCTGAACAGGTTCAGGTCCCTTAGCCTCCACTCATAGGACCTGCCTTGCTGCCCCCTGATGATGTGAGTGGCCGTCCTCTGGATCCTCTCGATGCTGTCCACATCCCTCCTGAAGTGCGGCACCCAGCACTGGACGCAGTACTCCAACTGCAGCCTGACCAGTGTCTCATAGAGGAGGAGGATAGCCACCTTGGACCTGCTCGTGATGCATCTGTGGATGCATGACAAGGTGCAGTTAGCTTTAGTGACTGCGTCCTCACATTGGTGGCCCATGTTCATCCTGGAGTCAATAATGACTCCAAGATCCTTTTCTGCCTCTGTGCTGACAAGAAGGGAGTTCCCCAGCCTGTAGGTATGCTGCTGGTTCTTCCTCCCCAGGTACAGTACCCTGCACTTGTCAGTGTTGAAACCCATCCTGTTCTCATCCGCCCACCCTGTAACCTGTCCAGATCTAATTGCAGCCTGTCCCTCTCCTCTAGTGTGATCACTTCTCACCACCTCTTAATGTCATCCGCAAATTTGAACAAGGTGCTTTTCACCCCTCATCCAAGACGCTGATTAAGATGTTGAACAGTGCGGGCCCGAGGCCCAAGACCTGGGGAACCCCACTGCCCACATCCCTCCAGTTCGAAAATGACCCATGCACCACCCCTCTCTGGGTGCAGCCCTCCAGCCAATTTGCGACCCATCTGACCGTGTAGACGTTGACACCACAGATGCCTAATTTTTTAATAAGAATGGGGTGAGAGACAGTGTTGAAGGGCTTCCTAAAGTCCAAAAAGACTATGTCCACTGCGACACCTATTTGTAAGGGTTTTGTGACCTGGTCGTAGAAGGCCACCAGGTTGGTCTAACAGGACCTGCCTCTAATGAACCCATGTTGGTTGCCCCTAAGCATAATCTCCCCTGCTGATCCTTCGCAGATGTGCTCCTGGATAATTTTCTCAAAGAGCTTCCCCAGGACCAAGATAGGACTAATGGGCCTATAGTTTTCTGGGTCCTCCTTCCTCCATTTTTAGAAAATGGGGACCACATTGGCCCTTTTCCAATACTCTGGTACCTGGCCAGAGCATCATGAGTGCTCATAAAGCCATGCCAGGCGTCCCACAATGACTCTGCTACCTCCTTCAGCACTCTGGGGTGGAGATCGTCAGGACCTGCTGATTTGAACACGACTAGCCCCATCAGAAGTTCCCTGACTAGGTCTTCACTGACCCTGGGCCTGGCTTTACCTCCCCTGGGACCATCGGGGATCCCGGTGGGGGGATGACCTGGTCCCTGCTCAGAAAAATGCAGACAAAGAAATTGTTAAAGAAATTAGCTGTCTTTTGAAGAAGATGTATTTAGGGGTCATAAGACTATAGCGACTTTGTACAAATACCTTAATGGCAAGAATCACCAGATCTGGGCCCATGAAAGCAGCTCTGACAGGTGGGCACACATAGTTATGTTGACTTGGGTAGATCAGCAGTGGCTGGAGACGTTCTGCATGAGCAGGGACACCTTCTTCCACATAGTTAGTATGCTGTCACTGCATGTTGAGTGCCAGACAAATGTCATGCGGAAACCCATTTCCTCAGAAAAAGCATGCTGCCATTGCCATTATGAAACCGGCCACTCCAACAAGCTGGTACCAGGTGGCAAATCAGTTTGGCATGGCTCCCTGCACAGCAGGGGTGGTGATAAGAGAGGTCTTCATGCTGCTGCAGGAACTGGCAGCAAACAAATTCATCTACCTCAGTAACTCGGGGGAGGTGGTGGAAAGATTCAAGGAGATGGGCTTCACAAACTGCATGGGCGCACTGGACACCACACACATTCCCATCCTGTCACCGTGCCAGAACAACTGATCAGTTGTCAACAAAAAGAGATTTCCTTTGGTCTTTCTTTAAGCTGTAGTGGATCACTGTGGAAGATTTACTAACATTTACAAAGGATGGGCAGGAAGCAACCATGATGCACGTCTGTCGAAACTCACCGTTGCCTGGGATGATGGAGAAGGGCCAATATGCCCCAGGATTGAAGGAGGTTGTCATCTGGGGTGTTTCAGTGCTGCCCCTCATAATTGCTGACACAGCTTACCCACTCCTGCCCTGGCACATGAAGCCAGACACTGGGCAAGTGACGGCCCCCCCAAAACAGCCCTTCAACTACCACCTAAGCAAATGCCGCATGACTGTCGAATATGTCTTGGGGTGCCGGGAAGCCCAGTGGAGGCCACTGAACTACAGGCTGGAGGTAGAGCCAGAGACCATCCCCGTGTTCATAGTGGCAGTCTGCATGTTGCACAATATTTGTCAAGCACGGGGCGAAATTTTAAGCGAGCCTTGGGCCGTAGTTTTGGGGGAAATGAGAGCAGCTTCCAGATCTAGATGGACCCAAGCAGGGCAAGGAGGTGGGTTAGACATTCAAGCAAACAGTGGTAGGGGAGCTGTGGAGAGAAATTGCCTGGTGGCACACATAATGGCTACTCAGGTGGGCAAATGTGCTCTGTAACACGATTAGGCTTCATGCTTTTGTGTACCGGCATGGTTTTTTAAAATCGTGTCATATTTCATATAACTTTGAAACTCAATAAAATGTTTCTGATAAATGGTTTGGATCCCTTTGATAACAGTGTCTGGGGGTTGCCATGCTAGTGGTTTCGCTTTGCAGGGCAGGGGTGATCAGGGATGGAAAAGGAGAAAGACATCCTCAATGCAGGATGGAGGGGTGCTTGGGTGATGTGACTGTGGGACATGGGGGATGAGCATGTGCTGCTCAGTTAGGCACCTGAAGGAGAAAGAAATTTTGGCAAATGTCCATGGTGTGGGGAAGGGCCTGAAGATCAGGCTGGAGCAGTGGTGGGTGGAAGGTGGGACTTGGGAACACGGGCGGGCGGGGGAACTGCAGGGACTGAAACACACACAGGCACTGCATCAAAAATTACTGTACTATCTCTGTAGGTTGCCCAAGCATCAAACCAGGGATTCATATGTAAAAGGTATTTCCTACAAAGAATAAAAGGTTTAGGTTGTCACAGTGCGGGCAAGTGGAGGAAGTTAGTAGTGGCATCAGATTTCAAGCTAAGATATAGAAAAAAAGTCATTTGATAAGTGCTACAACAGTTTGGACATGGAGGCTGTGGAAGGGCTACGGTCATTGCTGTGATAAGGAAGTCAGGTTGTCTGGACAGGAGGACCAGACCACACCATGGTCTGGGGAATAGAGATGGGGTTAATGCTGTTTCCAAGTCTGCCTTGAACCAAGAGGCCAGTAATCAAAGCAGGAGATTGGAGTCACGTGATCTGCAGGAAACTGGACCCGACATACATGTAAACAGCGTTACTGTGAAAATGGCAATGGGACAATGGCACAGTCAAACGTACACATCTCCCCCGAAACACAGAAGGCCGTGTCCCTTGACTCTGCTGCATAACATGGCTTCATCCACTCCCGAGGCCTCAGCAAGGCAGACAAGACGATGCTCTTCAACGCCCTTGGCAGATCGGAGCGGACAACTAGGATGCTGAAAGAGAAGTCTCCTGCTGCTCAACGCAGCGTATGAATGGATGAACCTCTTGATGGACCTCCGTAACAGCTTTTCATTCTCAAGGCATAAAATGCATGAGGTGAATGATGCTCAGCTACGGGGAGACGCGGGCATGTCTGACTTGGCACAATCCTGAAAAAAGGACTTTGCGTGCGCACCACCAGCTGGCTGCTGTGGCTGGCTGGTGAGGGCAGAGTGAGCTGTCAAAGGACAAAGGAAAAACTTAGCCAGTTTGCAATTTAACTCTCCGAGCATGCATTGATGACTCTGTGTGGAGAAAAAAAAATCTTTGCTCAATCAAGAGAGTCTGATCATTGCTTTGTCTCCCTTTTGGGTGGCGGGGTTGCCTGGAAATGGGCCTGGCTTAGAAGGCAGGCCCGTGACGTCCAGTCCCTCAGTCAGTGTTGGCAGGAAAAAATGGGTACGCCCATGGGGGAAGGGGATATTTGGGGTACGCTGAGGTAGACAACCAGCTAAACAAGGACAGCAGTGAGCCAAAGAGAGCGGTAGCTGAGCCGTCTGAAGTGTTTCTGTTGTTTCCCCTTGTGCCCCCATGGTTGCAAAGGTGATGATTCCCTGAGGCAAAGCTGGAACCCCTGCGTGTCGTTATGTTAATGAGGAATGTAATCACCATTCCCGTATCAGAGATGAGTGCTAAAAAGGACCAGGACCGGCTTGGACAGACAGGTTTAAAAAAACCTAAACCAAAAAAACCAAAAGGTGACTGTAAAAAATCACTGCCGTGCCTCAACAGTGACCAAGCCACTACGTTTCTCGGGAAGAGCACCTGAACATGCACTGCTAATGAGCAGAAAATGTGTGCCAGCGAGAGAACGCCACACATGGGCGATGGGGTCCAAGCCCCCGACATCCCGACAGCTGGACGTGGGCACGTATGCTGGCCTCTGTGCCGGGGCAGTACTTATGGGGTGCAACCAAACGCTAAAAGGGCTCACCCCATGTCCCCAAAACTGACAAAGCCAGTACCTTTCTAGGGGAAAGCACCTGAAAATGCATTGCTGAATGGCAGAAAATTGCGGTGGTGGGAGGAGTCTAACCCAAACCCCACAAAAAACTAAACCAATCACACACTACACCCCTAACCTGCCCCCTGCTGTAATTTTGTAGTAGAAGGTCAGGAGGGTAAAATGGTTATGAGGTGCCCTCCAGTGTCTTCCAGTAATCGTAGCACATTAACCAATTATGAGAGCTAAATGCATTCAGTGCAAAATAGTAATGGGAATCATTGTACAATGAGAGCTAGAAAAAGTCAACGTTGTGTACAATTGCACCCCGCCAGCCCCCGACATTACTAGGGCTGAGCAGGGGTCTGACCCCAGGGTCCTTGTGTGAAGCTGCCCAGGCCAGAAGGGCAGATCAACACTAGTGCTGGGGCTCCGGGCTCTCTGTAACCCTGCTCTTTCTTGGTTTTTGCAGGTGCTGATGAGCTACGGCTGGAGAACGGAGGCAGCCCCCGTGCTGGGGGAGTGGGGATTAAAGATGAGTGGGGGACAGTGTGTAGTGTTGGGTGGGACATGACAGATGCTGAGGTTGTTTGTAGGCAGCTGGGATGTGGATCTGCTGTCAGTGCCCCTACACTGGCTCACTTTGGAGAAGGGTCTGGAAGGATTTGGATGGCTGGAACTGAGTGTCGTGGCGATGAGTCTGCTCTCTCGGACTGCAGGCACAGGGAAGAATTTGTGAAATACTGCATTCATTATTTAGATGCCGGTGTCATCTGTTCAGGTAAGAAATCAGGAAACTCATCCTTACATCAAATCTTTGAGAGGAAAGGGCTGGGCCCTGAGCAAGTTACAAACATTAATGTCATATGAATATGATGTGACTGGGATTTTGTGCCCAAACCCCAAACCTGGGCATCATGCCATGCCATATATGCACGACTGGATGCGTAGTGCTTGGGATCAGGTAAAGAATTCCTCAGATCCCAATTGCATGACTGCTCAGTTTTACACCTGGGGATTAGGTGTCTTTGCACCTGGTCTGGAGGTGGGGCAGATGCTTTAATTAGAGCACCTCTTGGGAGCCTCTCTAACTAAAGTCCCTTCAGCATCTCATGTATTCACTGTCCCTCATTTCAAAATGATGGTGGAAGGGCTTTAAATGAAGCTCATTTGTCAAGCTTTAGGTAAAGCACCTCCCCCGCCATTTTAAAGAGCAGGGGCACTGAATACATGGATGCTGAGCCTTCAGGAGCATGCTAATTGGCACGCCTCAGCAGACTTGGTTATCACATCTGCTCTGATGTGCTGTAATTAAAGAGTGTCAGAGCAGACATCCCGCAGCACAACTACAGGCATTCTGAAATGTGTCCCTGAGCATGGAGGAGTCTCTCCAGGATGTGCAGGGGGCAGCCCCAGGTCCTGAACCAGGACTTGGGTGAGGGAAAGGCTGCCCTGTGTCCAATTCCCAAGATCTGGCACAGGGCAGCTGAATCCCAGACTCCTGCCCAATGCCGACAGCTGATTGTTATCATCTGTCTGGGGGCAGCACCGTATCTGGGACATGCCAGACATTCAATTGAGGGCTGGATGCAAACCGGCCAAAAAGATGTGTCACTTGTGGCTTCTTGGCCATATCCTGATATTCCCTGAACATGTGGCATGCTTCACTTTATCATGTGATTAATGTGTTTATTGCAAAATAAATGTAAATTTTACCAGGGGCCTTGTTTTCGTAAATCCTGAGGGCTGATTTTTATTTAATAGTATTTACCTAAAGGTGCAGAAAGGTTCCCAGTCACATTTTCCAAAATGCTTAGCCTTGAATTCCCATGGGTTCTGGCAAATCCTGTTGGGTCCCTGCCATCATCTTTAGATGCCTCAGTGTCTTTGAAAACCCTACCTTATGTCACTTCTGAAAATGGCATTTAGTTTCCAAAGACACCCGGTTGCTGTTGAAAGGAAGGAAGCAACCTGAATCGACAGCAAACGGTAAAAGAATCACACCCGAGAGGAGAGGAACAGGGATGTTGGGGACATCTGGGGCTGGAGATGGGGAGAGAAACTGGGATTACAATATGGGACACTGGAAAGTAAACAAGCAATTTATTTCAGTAAGTTATGACAGGGATACACAAAACTGGCCGGTCTGTGTGACTATGACTGAGGTGCAGGTGAGAAGATGGTAAATGAAGGAGAATGAAATTGGGAGTCAGCAGTGAAAGTTCAAATCTCTTTACAGCTCAGATGGTATTTAAAAAACTGGCACAGGATTAGCTCTCTTCCACCCTTCTGGACTGCTTTTGGGACTGCAGGAGCAGAGATCTCAGGAGCTACTTCATTTAGGACACTTGGATACAGGATCACTGTGCCTGCTAATTTAAGATCTGTTATCCTTGGTGGACACTGGTTATCATTCTGTTGTGTTTCTGGCCAGTTGGAGAGATGTGTATTCCCCTCATGTAATAAGAAAACCTTACCTTGTTTCCATCCAGCTACAGCACGGACATATTTATGCAGCACTTTTGCCTTCTCGGCATCATTATTACTTACTTTACCACCTGCATGTGGTATGGGGGTGCACGGCGACTGCCCAGTGTCTCACTACAGCTCTGCAGATGTGAATTTGAACCCTATCCTGGGGTCATGCCACTGGCCACTCCCAGCTGACCAAGTGGTGCTTGATGCCAGGTCTTCAGTCTGCAGGAGTCAAAGACAGCCCTAATACCCCATTGTGTGCTTCTTAGCACAACTGTCTCCCAGATAGCACTTAGGGATCATTAAAGCACAAGTAACCCTTAAATGGAACATGAAATACGAATGCAGACAGCTGTGTCTTAAAATCAAAGTCTACCTGTATTAATACAACAAGTATTAGCATAGCAGTTTCTGTATTCAGAGAGAGAGAAATTTTCAGTACAATAATCTCACCCAATCTCAGATATTACTTTGCTCAACAGAAAAGACAGTCACTCAGCTCCTAGAAGGAAAGGGCATTTGATGGGCTGGGACAGTCCAGACAAGTGTTGAAGTCTGGATTTATGATGATGTCTAACTCCCTTGCTCCCCGCTTTTTATGCTTTTCTTCAACTTCACTCCCCTGACTCTGCTTTCAGATTCGTCTCTGCAGTCAGCATACCATTCATCTTTTATCCCATCAGCATATTCCTTTGTCTAACAGACGCATCACAAGCACACCTCTTTATTTTGCATTTTTTCAGTGTCTTACTTTGGGCATTGTCCATTGGTCTCCCTCATCACCTTTCATTAATATAACCAATCCTTTCAGCCCTCTGATTCAGCTGCTTAGTGCCAACTTCAGTTAATTGGAGCTGATAACAATACCATAGCTGTGTTATGTTAAAACAGCTTCTCACAGTGATAAAAATGAAAAGATATAATACAATGAGCACCTATGAGCTCTACACAAGCAACTCAAAGCCAGGTAATAAATAAATAAGAGTTAAGAAGGAAAAACTTAAGCAATGATTAAATAAGGCTAAATCTAAACAAGATTGTAAGCAGGTGCAACTTCAAAGCATTAAACATAACAAGCTACCCTAACATACTGCTGTCTACAGAAAGTAGCCACAAAAGCTCCACAGAGCTACAGGGTTCAGGTAGACCTTTGACCTGACTTGGGGGGTTTCCCTGGAAGGATTTCCCTTGTTTCTTGTAATGAGGCCAGTGCAGTCCCAGATCTAGTCAGCTTCAGTCAGGGAAACAGCTCAGTTCATCCCTGAACAGGTATCTGCTGCAACAAGCCTAGAGCAGCACCCAGGTCCCAGCTGGGCTGAGTGAAGCAGTCAGGGCAGTCTGCCCCCTGAAGCCACAGACAACAGGCCTCACCTGCTCCTTCCCTTAAAAGCCAGGTCCAGCCCATAGTCACTTTGTCTGGGCAGAGGCAAAAGATCTTGTTCTTTCTTCTCTGTGTTTTTCCTTTCTGAGTCTCTGGATTTGACTCCTGGCTCCGCTTCCAACCTCTGGTCCTGGTAGGACCTCTGGCACCCCCTCATTCTAGTTTTCTGCTCTTGATTCTGGTTCACACTTCAGTTCTGGCTTTTGGTTTATGATCCCAGTTAACCCTTGGCTTACCAAATTTCCAGCTCTGGCTTTTGATTCTGGTCTGTCTTGACTTTGGCTACAGTTTTTAGTTCCAGGACTAGAGCCCCTATACCCCAAACTCCTGGGAGACCTATCTAATTTGCACCAATCATTCCTTATTAGCTTTCTATACCACAAAGCTTCTGATTTATATAGATAACTACTATTCCCTTTCTTTATTATATATGGTCTTTTTATTTCTAATTACTCCAGTCAGATCACTGTGAATCAGGATGGGTGTCATGGAACATTTGTAGATGGTCTTGTACAATGACTAGGCAAGCAAGGGAAAATGGTGCCTGGGCTCTGGTCAAGAGGCAGAAGCCATATACCAAAGGCAGAGAAAGGTCCAGAAGCAGAGTCCAGGCTTAGGATCTGGGGGTCAATTGCCAATGGGCAATCCACTGGGCAAAGTTGAAAAACAGACCCAAAATAAAGTTAAAAGCAAGGAACCAGAGGCATCAGGAAATCCGAATCAAAAGTCCAGTAAAAAGCTGAAAACAAGAGTTGGGAACTAGGAGGTGCAGGACTGCTAACTTGCCTGAAGATCCAGACCCGCAGCTGGTGCTATGTTGATAGGTAATGCTCCCAGCAGCCAGTCAGGATGTTTGCTGCTTCTAAGCTGGGGCAGATTTCATTACTTAGGTTTTGTTACAAGAGTTCCTGACAGCCCTTTGCCCAGGCTGGTCTGCCTCATCGACACCTTGACAATGAGCTGTTACCAAACGTCCTCTAGGGGAACAGTACCCAGCTCTTACCCAGTGGTACCCAGACCCTTTGAAAACTCCTGCCTTTGCTGATGTTCTAGGTCATGTTGACGCCCGTCTGGTTGGAGGGAATGGGACCTGTGTAGGACGTGTGGAGATAAAACGGGGAGACACCTGGGGAAGCATCTGTGATTCCCACTTTGATCTCAAGGCTGCCAGTGTCCTCTGCAACCAGTTACAGTGCGGAACAGCTGTATCCACCCCAGGAGGAGCTCGCTTCGGAGAAGGACAAGGGCCCGTTTGGACTGAAGAGTTCCAGTGCGAGGGGAATGAGTCTCATCTCTTTTATTGCCCCAGGACACCATATGTAGATCAATCATGTTCACATGGAAATTATGTTGGTGTCATATGCTCAAGTAAGTGTTCAACATCATGTCTAAAACGCTATAGATGTATGCTCTAGACGAGGGTGCATCACTAAAAAGCTATAAAAGCAAGTAACTTCCTTGTAGGAAAATGAGGGGGTGGGGTGTAACTTGATGTCAGCTGCTTCACAGAACTTGCTTGTTTGCACACAGTTGCCTGATGATAAGCAAAAGGTAACTGTTGACAGTTCACACTTTTTTCACTGTGGTCTAAGATGTCTCTCATCAGGCTTCAAAATACCATAGGGTAATTGCTGGCTCATGGGCAGGCACAGTTTAGCAGCTGCTGCATTGCAAAAGCACATCTCCTTTTACAGGGAGCTACATGGTTCGCTTGCCCACATCATCACTCTGTAGGGAATAATGACTAGGATCAGCTCCTGGTAAATCTAAACAATCCAAGCCCAGGAGAAAGAAATCAACATCCCTCCAACTTCTTTATCTGCTTGGTGTAGAGTGGCACGTTGGCTATTTATCTCCTCTCTTTAATGCCCTCTCCCTTCTCCACAGGGTTCAGGTTCAGGTTGGTGAACGGCACCTCCGTGTGTTCAGGGAGAGTGGAGGTCCAGGTGCTCGGTGCCTGGGGCACCCTCTGTGCCTCACGCTGGGATTTATCCGATGCCCACGTTCTCTGCCGTCAGCTCAACTGCGGAGTTGCTGTGTCCACTCCAGAAGCAGGGCATTTTGGGAAAGGAACTGGCCCTGTCTGGGGTGACACATTTCACTGTAAGGGAACTGAACCTCACTTGGGGTTTTGCCCTGTTACTGCCCTGGGGGCCTCTCAGTGCTCGCATGACCATGATGCTGGTGTGATTTGCTCAGGTAAGTTCAGAAGCAATAGAGGGTGTTTCACCTTCCCCTTGGGGTGTTGGCCCTACAGGGAAGGGGAACCTCTGGGCTGAGCAAGGGAGGGTGAGCTGGATCCTAACTCATGGATTATTCAGGAAAATACTAGCTGTGTTGCTCTTGCCTAAATGAAAGTTTGGATCCAAGTCACAGGGATTTCTCATGTAAGAATCTTCTGACCAATAGTTTCCAGTCCCCTCCCGTGCCTGAGGTAGCGCACTGCAGGAAGAGCTTGGATCATTGCTCCTTATATTCAGACACTTCCCCCAACCTAACCTAGTGCATTGGATTAGGGATCCATAGTATGAGACACTTGTGCTCTGGGTTGGTTGCTTCAGACCCTTCCCTACTCTTCCTCTTTAGAAGCTGGAGGTGTCAAGGTGGCCTTGGTGTCTTCAGGTGTTACAGGATAGGTCGAGATTGTGGCAGAGTGCTCTAGTACTGTAGGAACAGCCTAGTTTCTGGTTCACATAATGCCCCATGGCAGAAGACTAGCCTTGTATCAGAGCAGCACACCCAGTGTCACTACTCTTCCCATATGTTATTGAGGCTATTGCTCCTGGGTGCCACATTTCCACGTGCACTCAGAGCTACAGCATATTGAGCTGGCTTGGAGAGCCCCTGCTGGCAGGGGGCCCGGGGTAGTGGTGAAGTCAGCCTGACGGCCCAGAACTGCTCTGACCTAGCAAAACGTGCTGTGGAGCGCCAGCAATCAGCCCCTACACTGAAGCACCCTCCTGGCACTGCTAGCCCCATCAGCATCTCCACATGTGCTGCAGCACACTAAATAACATCACTGTATGTTAGTACTTATATTTACATTTACTAAACTATGGCAACATTTATTAGTTTCCTACAGACTAATCAGGCTGCACATGTAGATGTGGAGACTTTACTGCAGACCTGATTAGGCAGCTCCACAGTAAACGTCTCGTGTAGATGCACCCACAGACTGCATCGTGGGCAGTATCATCCCTAATGTATAACAGTTTATTCCATTCATTCCCCTCCTTTCTTGGCCCCAGGCCGATCTGAATCCCTCAGACTGCTGAAAGGAGAGAGCCGGTGTGATGGCAGAGTAGAGATTTCCCTTGGCGGTATGTGGGGCAGAGTCCTGGATGATCAGTGGGACATGAACGATGCCAGCGTGGTGTGCAGGCAGCTGCACTGTGGAGTTGCTGAGAGCGCCTACAACCTTCCAAAGTCTGAGCAAGGGACGGGTCCTGTGGGGCTTAGAGGTGTGCGATGTGCAGGACACGAGTCCAATCTGACACACTGCAACTCCAACCTGTCTGAGACCGAGCAGGCAAGAATCACTGAGGATGTTGGTGTTGTTTGTTCAGGTAACTTCCCCTGAAAATCCTACAGACACGCTCTCCCTGTGCAGGAGGAATGTGACCATCCAGGGCCTGGATCCCCCCTGCCCGCTCCCCCCACACTGTGCCCCAGCCACCGCTTTGAAGCATGGAAGCACTGATGCATGAGACTCTGTGGGCATTGTAATAAGAGCGGCTCTCAAACCCACCCTAACTAAAGCACCCATTAAGCTTTTGTCTTGAAAGCCCTGGCCCCACACCCGTTTTAACTGACTGGCTTTCTTGCATACCTCTGGCTGCTTTACCACTCCGTCCAGGAAGAGCACAGGCCATCTGCAAATGCTTCCTCAGCCTGACAAGCGGTGCTTGTGCCCGAAAGCTTGCTAAAAGGAATGTTTCTAAATATTTGGGTTGATTTAATTAAAGATATGGGATTTACCCAAAGAAGCTTGCCTGCCCTTGCTTACTGGCTCTCTAGTGGCAGCTCACAACTGTAGCTCCTAGTTGGGCCCCTGCTTACCAGCCCTTTCATGGCAAGTCACAGCTGTGCAGATGTGGGGAGCAGACAAAGAAGGTTTTCAGCCATATAGTGTGACTCCTCCAGTCTCACTAACACCCAACACCACTTGAGAAGCTCACGGTGCAGCATGTAACCAGGCCCAGTATGGCTGTCACAGCTCTTCTCCCTAATGCTCTTTTCTCAGAAATTGTTCATCAATTCAAAAGAATATCATGGCGATGTTGCTACTGGGGCTTGGGGTTTTGTGTTTGTGTTTCGATTTGTTCTGTTCTTTTTTTTGG
>NW_005843396.1:130830-137177 GCF_000455745.1 Alligator sinensis | reverse complement strand
TGGGGGGGGTGGGGGGGGGGGGGGGAAGTAAATTCCCTTGCTAATAATACATTCCCAGGATCCCAGGACATATTTGGTAATTCTCACCTTAAAAACTATTTGAAAGTACTCAGGTTTTCAAAGAACAGAGGTTCATTAAATCCCTAACCCCTTGACTAATTCTAGCCAAATATATGTTGCACCAAGACTACTATGCTAAGGAAAACATTCAGGAGTAGGTCCTTTCCTTACATGACTGGAATCAATGGCTCCTCAAGAAAGTTTCCATTATTTCCTTAGTCTGTAGACTTCTTGCAATGTTTCTGTTATTCTCGTTCAAAACAAATCTTGAAGCATTTTAGTGTTTCAGCCGATGAAGCATGAATATTGATTTGCAGGATAGTTTTCAGTTACCATCACCCCTTCACCATTAAGAGCTGGGCTTTCTCCCTGCAGGAAGCAGGCAGCTCAGACTGGTAAATGCGATGGGTCGCTGCGCTGGGAGAGTGGAGATTTACTACCAGGGCACCTGGGGGACAGTGTGTGATGATTCCTGGGACTTGTCTGACTCCAACGTGGTTTGCAAACAGCTGGGATGTGGACATGCCATTCATACAGCTGCCTCCGCTCATTATGGAGAAGGCTCAGGACAGATCTGGCTGGATGATGTGAACTGCTCTGGGAATGAATCCGAGCTCTGGGAGTGCCCTTCCAGGGGCTGGGGGCAGCACGACTGCAGGCACAAGGAGGATGCAGGAGTGCTCTGCTCAGGTTTGTTGTGTGACTGCTCCTGTGTGCCTGGGTACCAAGGATTTAAGGGAGGGGGGGTCACATTTTTGGGGAGAGCTGAGAATGCGAGGCACTCTCCCTGGCTGTCTCTGTCTGTCTCGTCCTTGCTTACAAACTGTCAGCAGTCCATCAATACAAGGATGACAGTTTTCCAGCACATAGGGCCTTGTCATTTGAAAGATTTACGACATGTTTTCTTTCGATTATAATAGGCAATCTAGAAGGTGATGGATAGAGTTAAGAGTCCAAGTGGCTAAACAAGGGCTAGAGCCTGAAATGCCAGACCCAGTGCAGTGGGGCTAAGGCAAAGGGACCAGCCAAGGCAAAGGAGCGGAAGCCAGGAAGGCTGAGACTCCAATAAGGGGATGGAGGTCTAAGGTGGCCCGGTGGCTTGGGCTAAGTGCCCATTTTTGTAACAATTGGAAACACTTAAGAGGCATGGGCATGCTTGTAGGGGAGGTTCAGAGGCTGTGATTAGCGAATAAGACAATAAATTTCCTGGGGGACAAGTACGGGCTAGGAGGACCAATGAAGGGTGAGGACCAAAGTCAGTCTAACAGAATCTGAAGAGATCTGTCTGCAGGAGGCCATCGTGAACTTTGCTCTAAGGCTCTGGGGCCAGCCTCCCTTTCCAAACTTTACTAAGAAAATCAAGGCATGGCATATTGGAGAATAGAGGGAAGGTAACAATTGTCAGGGCAGAACAGGAACAGAGAAGAGGGGGTGCCATGGCTGCCCCTGGGGCAACCATCCTGTTACAGTGACCAGCAGCAGTCCCAGGCCAGAAGCTGCAGATTGTATTATATCAATGGAGCAATCAGATAACAGAAGAACACACACTACTTAATTTGACCTGGATATACTCTTCCTGCAAAAGGTAATATCTCGGTTCTGATAAGAGTGCGCTTATCCCAAGTTGCCCTGCCTGAACACGACACCCTTGTTCTAAATACAGGTAAGACATCATAAGTGTCATCTACAAAAAGGGCCATTCGTGAATCTAGACATAACTGAGGAGGCTAATCTGAGGATTCACATGTTTAACTGTGGATGTGGCAAATAGTTCCAGGAGAACGGACAGGATCTTGGCAATGCTGGGTCACATCTCTTTCCTTTTTGTTTCTCTGCCTAACATACCAAGGTCATCATACTATCTGCCTGGCCATATTTATCCTGATACTCATCAGTTCCCACCTGATAGTATTGGAGAAATCTTTGGACTTCCCTAGTGTTAGAGTGGGCAGTCAGTGATGTCTCTAGCTCATCTATAACTGGTTGTAAATGTTGGGAAATATGATGTTCATAGTTCATCATTCCTTGTCAGGTATTAGTAATGGCCCTGCAGTGCCTAAAAGAGTTGCTGACCTTTGGAGTCATCCTCTGTGGCACCTGTATACAGAAGCATACAGGAATATTAGTGATCTCCAGGGTTTTACTCTTCACATCTCTCTTCATGTCCTGTGCATTTCCTTCTAGAGTTCATGGACCTGAGGCTGGTGAATGGTGATGATTGTTCCGGTCGCCTGGAGGTTTTCTACAATGGGACATGGGGAAGTGTTTGCTCCAGTCCGATGGCTCAAGCCACTGTGGACATTGTATGCAAGCAGCTGGGCTGCGGGAATGGAGGAGAATTTGCAGAAGACTATTTATATGGACAAGGTTCTGGCCCCACGTGGCTGGACCGTGTTCAGTGCCGGCAGCAGCACAGCTCCCTGTGGGAGTGTCCATCAAAGGCATGGGACCCTCACTCATGTCATGACCGGGGAGAAGAGACCCACATTACTTGTGCTGGTAATTTTGAGACTTTTTGCACACAAACATGTATGCAAGCACACTTGGGCACAATCATGCATATACGCGCGCACACAGTCCATCACATGCTCAGTTAAAATGGTCTGATTTTGCTTTTCCTTTTCTTTTTAATGTATAAAATTTTATATTCCAACCAATGAGAGAAACATTTCTCATTGGCTATGAGAGGACTAAGAATATGCCATTGAAAAGAAACTTGAAAGTTGATTACAAATGAAGCTGGTTTTCTAAAGTGGAGCCACTTAGGGAGATTCAAAAAAGTTTCCTTCCTTAGTGTGTCATGTTTGCATCTGTGTGGGACTTAGACATTTTGGCATGTGCAGCCCTACATGTGACCAGGCTGTGAGGTTTCAGTGTATATTAACTTTCCATCTGTGTACACGTGCACATTTCTGTTCTGCACACACCTGTGAATATAAAGTGTACATGTACAGAGAAAATGGAATTTGGATCAGAATTTTTTTTGTCACACCAGGTCTTGTGACACTATGTCTTGCTGAGGATTCCCAGAATAATGGTTTAATTGGAGCTAAGGGGAAAGTGTCTGTGTGTGTAATTGCCCAAAGCTCTTTGTTAGGGATTACAGTTACTGCACATAGAGAGAGTTGCCCATAGAGCAATACAGCTAGCAGGGAGCTGCAGACAACTGCATAATAACCATTACAATCTGAATACAAGAACATTTTATCTATTATTTTAAGCAAGTTTAAATTCATATTGATAGAAGAGTGATATTAGGATTTACCCTACTTAGAAGTTCTACTCTTCCCCATGGCGCGTGCACATATTAACCAGTCCATTTAGAGAATGTATCCTTTTTCTCCCTAGGTAAAAAAGAGAACACAACTTGGACACGGTTTCTTGCATGTCCAAACTCCACAGACTGCACAGGTACCTCTGCCTTTCCCTGCCTCTCCATTTTACATTTCTAAGGCCGTTCCCAGCTGTCTTAGTAACGTGAGGTTGTTGTCTTTCTCAGACAAAGAGAAGCTCCGCATTGTGGGAACAGAGGACAGATGCTCGGGGAGAGTGGAGGTTTGGCACCACGGCTCCTGGGGAACGGTGTGTGATGATTCCTGGGACCTCGCAGATGCCAATGTTGTGTGCAAACAAGGGGGCTGTGGAGCTGCTGTGTCTGCCCTGGGCGAGGCTGCTTTCGGGGCGGGGACTGGCCCCATCTGGCTGGACAAGGTGAACTGCAAGGGAACGGAGTCGTCTCTGTGGGACTGTTGTGCCGAGCCCTGGGGAAACAGTAGATGCCAGCATAAGGAAGATGCTGCTGTGATCTGCACCAGTGAGTGACAGTTTTTTACATCCATGATGCAGGTTTGGAGGTGGGTGGGAAATGTGTTTCCTTGGCTAGATCCTCCTGACTGGCCACAGAATAGACCCCATGTCCTTGATGTAGCTGTCTTATGGCTGGGCTGGGAAAATGCCTTTGTGGGCCCAGTTTTCAGAGGCATCAGCCCATGTAGCACCAATCCCCACATATACATATATACATGCCCCATTGTGCTGCTGTGTTATTCATCCCTCCCAGTGCCAAAGGGAATGGACCTCTTCTTGATCACCAGTGTCTCCACGTAACCCAGCTTGTTCTTTACACACTGTGTGTTTTGTGCATGGGCTGGTTGTGTGTGCCAGTTATAAGCAGTAAGATCTTTACAGTATCCTGGGGTCCTGCTACCTTTGCCTGTAGTTGGTGTTTGGCTGTTTCCAACACTTGGTTTTTGGTCTTGAGTTTTGCTTCCAGTCTGTATCAGCTCAGAGGTACTCGCACATTTGTTGCTGTCTTCTTAGAAGTAGTCTCTGTTCTTGAGGATAGCCCTCGATTTGTGGCTTTAAAGACACTACCCTCTGGAACAGATGAGCTGAAAGTATCTGACTCCAGCTCTGCAGCAGACCTCACAGGTTCACCATCCGCATTTCCCAGAAGGAGGCAGAGTGTAGATGTGGTGTGCAGGTGAGGTGTGCAGACACACAGGCTATGTCTACACTATTTCCTAATTGTTCCTCAGAGGGCTGCTGAGAAGGGGACCCTAGCCATCAGCTCCCTGTCAGCTTGCATCAAATCCAGAAATGAAGCAGTGATAGCCCATTGCCCCACCTCACAGTCCTCTTCACTGGGTCTCCACATACAAGATTTTCATTTTAACTCTCGGAGGTGATATTCTCCTGGTAACAAACCTGTCATCTCTGTCTTACTCCAGACTTCAACTCTTCTTCTCTCTTTCTTTGTAGATGGGACAGAGACCACTGCATCCCCACAGAAAACAGGTAAAAAATGCCCTAGTCCCAGTTGGGTTACATTTCACTGGTACTGAATTCCCCGAGGGATAACCTGTAACCTCCAGCCTGAGGGTATAAAAAGATGTGGCCATCTGAAGTGGATCACCTATGGTGGGATATGTCCTTTCACCGCTGACTTAATTGAGTGAAACACAAATCTACCATTGTCAGGCATCAGTCAGGGGCCTTGTATCCTGTGTGACGAGTGTTGTGTTTCTTGTGTTTAGAGATCATAGACTCATACACATTTAGAGTTGGGAGGGACCTCAGAAAGTTATCCAGCCCAACCCCCTCCTGCACACAGGACCATCCCCAACTAGCTCATCACAGCCAAGGCTCTGCCCAGCCAGGTCTTAAAAACCTCCAAGAATGGAGATCCCACAACGTCTGTGGGTATCCTGTTCCTGTACTTTGCTAGCCTCCTCATGAGCAAGCACCTTATAATACCAAGCCTAAACTTCCCTTTCTGTAACATGAGACAATTTCTCCTTGTTCTGTCATCTGGCAACACAATCTAGTTACACCCTGTTTCGAACAACCCTACAGGTTTTTCAAGACTGTTATTCCTCAGTCTTCTCTTCTCCAGACTAAGTCAGTCCAGTTTCCTCAGTCTCTCCTCAGAAGTCATGTCCCCTTGCTCCCTGTTTTTGTCACTCTCTGCTGGATTCTCGCCAATTTGTGCACATCCATTGTGTAGTGGGTGGCCCAAAACCTCACACAGTACTCCAAGTGTGGCCTCACCAGTGCCAATTAGAAGGGGAATATCACATCCCTCAGTCTGATGGCAATGCTTCTATTAACGCAGCCCAGTATGCAGCTAGCTTTCTTTGCAACAAGAGCACACTGATGGCCCCTATTCAGCTGATTGTCTTCTGTAACCACCGGGGCCTTTTCTGCAGAGCTGCTGCTTAGCCATTAGGTCCCCAGCCTTTACCAGTGCATGGGATTGTTTCATCCTAAGGGCAGGAATTTGCACTCTTCCTTATTGAACCTGATGAGATTTCTTTTCATCCAATCCTCCAATTTTTCAAAGTCTCTCTAAGTCCCTGCTAAACCTGCCAGCATATCTACTACTCCCCAGAGCTTGCTGTCATGTGCAGAATCTCTTCAAGTGCACTTCATCCCATCTTCCAGGTCATTGATAAAGATATTGAACAAGATTGGCCCCAGGACCGACCCTTGGGCTTTTCCACACGATACCAGCTGCCAACCTTACATTGAGCCTGATGATCCAGCCAGTTTCCTATCCACTTAACAGTCCATTCATCCAACCCATGCTTCCTTAGCCTGTTTGCAAGAATGTTCTGGGAAACAGTATCAAAAGCCTTGCTAAAGTCAAGGTATACCACATCCAGTACTGTCCCCCTGTTCATAGAGCCAATCATCTCACCAGAGAAGGGACTAAGGTTGGTCAGGCATGACTTGCCCTTGGTGAATCTACACTGATTGTTCCTAATCACCTTCTTCTCCTCCAAGTG
>NW_005843396.1:116493-130109 GCF_000455745.1 Alligator sinensis | reverse complement strand
CTCTCCCAGTCACCATGAGTTTTCAAAGATCATGGCCAGTGGCTCTGCAATTACATTGGCCAACTCCCTCAGCACTCTCAAGTGCATCTCGTCTGCACTGTTCCCTAAAACTCATCAAGTGGCCCTCCAGCTGAAGTAATTGCCCACCGCTGCTTTATCTGTTCTTTCACCACTGTTGGCTGCTGACCTCCTTCCCAAACTGTGATGCTAATTGCAGTAGTCTGGGAGCTGATCTTGCCTGTGAAGACTGAGTTTAAAAAGGGAACCGAGTACTAGGGCCTTTTCTGAATCATGCGCCACTAGGTTCCCTCCTCCATTCAGTAAAGGCATCACATTTTCCTTGATCTTTCTCTTATAGTTGACATAATTTATTCCATGATAAAAATAATGGACATTGGCCACAATAAAACTATGCAAATTGATAACACCAGTCTCAGCCACACTTTCTGGGCATAGGTGGTTCAACAAAGGGTATGGACATCTATCTGCTTGGCCTTTTTGCTTCCATAAACTTATATTTTGGTGGCATAAAGGCAATTTTGTTTTCATCCTGAGAGAATGAGCTTCTCCCCCTGGAGTGAGGGTCCACCAAGAATGTTACCTGGGGTGGGAGCTGCAGGGGGTGCTGAGCAGGAGCCATTCCTGTCCAGTGGCTCCTGGTATGGCTGCGCCCATGACAAACTGCCTGTGTTCCAGCACTGACCCTGATGCCTTGCGTGGTGCAATTAGAGACTACAGAGTCCTATATTGTAAGGCTGGAAGGCATCTCGGAAGATCATCGGGTCCAGCCCCTGCACCAGGCAGGAAAGACACCTGGTGTCAGGTGACCCCAGGAAGGTGACAGTCCAGTCTCCTCATGAAGATTTCCAGGGTGGACAATTGCACCACTTCTAGAGGGAGCTTATTTCACTTTTTCAGGCTGAAGAGTCCCAGATCCCTCAGCCTTTCCTCATATGGCTTGCTGTGCAAGACTCTGACCATACGGGTGGCTTTTCTCTGGACTCTCTCAAGCTTGTCCATGTCCTCCCCCTATGCCCACCTGCTTTTCATAGAATAGTCTCTGCATATTGCATGTTCTTTTCTTTCCAGAAACACCTCGGCGCCCATCTCTGACAGGTGGGAGAGACATGGTGCCCATTGTCATCTGCATTGTCCTGGGGGCCCTTCTCTGTCTCGTCCTGATCATTCTGGGGGGAAAGGTGAGAAGCACAAGGGCACTGCGCAGAGGTGAGACTCATTGGTCTGAGCATAGAAAAAATAGATATAAATAATTAGTGAGGGGAGGGGTGTAGGCAGAGCTGTGATGCAACCTAGGCCTTGTGGGTAATGGGAGGCATAGCTGAGGAGGGGAGGATGCTGAAAGTCTGCCACAGGGAGATCCAGCTTGTCTGTGAAATAAAGCCGTCCATCAGTGAGCTTGCAGTAGAATTGAACAGGGCTACACATAAATATAGGGACAAGGCTGAACTGAGAAAACCTCACAAAGGTGGTCAGGACAAAGCAAGATAGCAAAGGAGATGGAAGAGTTTGGAAATATTAACATAGTTTTGGTCCAGCTATTCTCTATGAAGGAAGGAAATACGAGGGAAACAGTTTGCAATGAAAGAGAAAGAAGCAAAGAAAAAGCAAAGTGGGAAAAAGGAAATGTGGAGAAGGAAAAAAAAATCCTTATACTTGGCCAAGTGCTGGGTGGCAGTTGCTACCTTACTTCAGTCAGGGGTTATAACTTGCTATGAAAACCAGAGTCAATGTAAGTATTGTGCCTGCATGTGCATGTGTCAATATATTTACAGGTTTCCAATAGATGAAACTGGGGAAGTGTCAGGAGTACTAAGATGGAAGTAGTAGAAAGGGAAGGCGTAGGCTGCGTATATAAAAATGTTTTGTGACAGAGGAGCGGTCCTGGAACAGTATCCAGAGGGAAGTTGTTGAATAGGCTTGGGCAGTGTCGCGCTGGATATTTTTCTGTAGACTGGACAAGACAGCAGAACTGTGCTGTAGGGCTCAGCTGAGCTCCAAAGGGAAGGGCTGGAGGACCTCTTAACATTTCCTGTTGCCATGATCCCATGTGAAACCTGCCTTTTGTTTTCAGGCTCCGGAAGATACTCAGGACCATTGCCTGATGCTGTGTATGAGGAGATTGATTATAACTTGAGGAGGGAGAAGCTGGAGATGTTTGGTCGCTCAGGTCTGTGTGCCCCGTTGCCAACACACAGCAGGTGTCTAAAGGTGTTTGTACATGTTTGTGGCTTTGATAAGTTCAGTATATTCTTTGTGGGGGGTTTTGTATCCCGCAACGTATCACACTTATATCCATAACTATTTTGCACAAGTTTAACACTTGCTATTTGTAAATGTGCTTTTGCGAGTAAAAGATGTTAGAGGGCACCTCCATAACAACTATACCCTCACTTTGCAGCCCTCTGAGCCCTGGAAGGCTGCAGGTACTGGGCCTGGGGTGAGAACAAGATGTTACAGGAGCTCTGCAAATGAGTTTCCTCCCCAGCAGACACTCCACGTGTCCCAACTCTAGGCAGCATTTGTCTCCCTCTGCCCATGCTGCAATCTAGGAACAGAGCCCTGCATGGATACTGTAAGAGGTCATCTGTAGGAGCATACGGGGCAGGGGCAGTCTGAATAGTTTTCCCACTGCCGTCACTTCTCTGTTGTGTGGGCTCCCTCCTCCCCAGGTGTCTAGCCACCAGTCAGTTCAACAGGGTTCATGTGGATAACACACTGTCTCTCACCCTCCAGTCTCCTACTCGGAGGACTCCGTGATGAAGCTGCAGTATTACACTGGGGACAGCGAGGAGGGAAATGACCCTGGATCAGCACAAGGTAATGGGGGAAGGCAGAGCCCAGAGATAGAGGCCCAGATCCAAGGGGAAAAATCAGTTTCCTGGGCATTTCCTGTGTACGTTCCTCCTGTTTTAGCACTCATGTGAGACAGTGGAATGGGTCAGATTTAACAAGATGTTCAGAGAGCATCCTGATGGGAATATGGGGTCAGATCCAGACACTTCGTGCATGCGAGTTTTGGGCAGGGAATGGTGAAAGTATTAAGATGCTGAGCAATGAAAAGTCTATCACTGAGCAAACCTAGATCAGTGGCCAAGCTCTTACTTACTTGCCTCCCTGCCATGAGCACAGAGCCCAGGTTGCATACTAATCTGAACGAGGACTTGAACCCAGAACCGGTAGAGTGTGGTTTCACTCTGACAAAGCTGGATCAGGTGCTGACGCTACAGTCTTTGATGGAATCCAATGCTAGTCAGCACCAGCACAGATCCTCACCCTAGTCACATACATTATCCCTGGAGTAGGGGATGCAATTGGGCACGCTTGTATGCTTAGGTATTCATGAAGAACTGAAGTAGGACCAAATCCTGTTTTACCAAAACTCATTACTCTTCCCTTTCCACCTGAATCACTCTGAGAGATTGCTTGTACTGCCAGAGAAAACAGCCCTATGTCCAAGACAGCAGGCATTTGCTGGGGAACTGGACACCTGGAGAAATGGGCACTGGGGAAGGAAAGCTGAGTGTGGTATTTCTTTTGTGCAGAGGAAGCTTCCCCTGGGGATTTCCAGCTGGATTACGATAGTGTGGAGGAGCCTGCATTGAGTACTGCCCATGTACCTCCAGACAGTCAAGGTGAGAAGCTAATCCACCCCCAGAGGGGAGGAGCACCTATGCACATGCCCAACACCTGTTCCAATGCCCGCTAATTAGCACCACTTAATCTAATCTGCTGCAGCATGCTAATTAGGTTTGTTTATTTTAGTATTGAGTCTGTAATACTATGCAACCAAGTGTACCAGTATCTAAGAGAGCAACTTGGTACTATCCCACCAATGTGCCCTGGCCCCAAAGGGCCTGATCATACCCCAGTCTGATCATCCCCCAGTCTCACCCTGCTGAACCCCATCCACAAATCTGCTCCTGTCTGGGAATGGGTCAATGAGAGAGCTTTAAGCTCATCCCTCCGCATCTGCTGTCCAACCCGTGGTTTCAGCAGGCCTTGGGGAAGGTTCTCGAGCAGCCTCAGTGCTGAGAATTCAGGTCTCCTGAGAACTCGGTTGGGTCAGCAGATTAGTGATGTGCTGAGGCCCTCGCAGGGCCCGGACACTCTCCTTTCACACTGTAGACAAGCCCTAAATGATGGGAAATGACTACCAGTGGTGGTCTAGCTGTGGAAGGTTCCTGAGCTGAATGGCGCAGACCAAGAAGCAGAGAAGCATGTGCTGCTGTAGGAATTGACACGGACACAACCACCAAGTGCTGGGACCATTCAGAAAATGTCCTGTGGAGGGATTTCTGGTGGAAAAGTGAAGTGGCTGCAGGGCGGACATTTTTTCATAAGAAAATAGCTTTCCCAAAGGGGAATAAAAACACTGCAGGGCAGGCGGTGTGTGGGTGTACACTGGCACAAGGAGTTGACTGGGTCACTGACACTAGGAGTAAGGCACCAGCAGGTCCCACTACCCTGGGAATTGGGCTGCATGTGGAGCCAGAGTTCCCAGGAGCATCTGGGGAGCCTTACAGACGAGATGATTCCTGGGGAATGGAATGCAATGAGCTCCTTAGATGTGATGGAAAGCTGAGGAAGCAGATGATAAATGGAGCAAGCTAATGAGTCACGTGTATATAGCCCACTCTCCTGGGCTCACCTAAATGGCAGTTTTGCAGCTATGAAACCAGCCTTTTTGGTATTTTTGACCTAGAATGTTATTACCCACTGTCACTTGCGCAGTTTGGATGCATAAGCATAGGAGAAGGTATTGGGAATGTTCAGTGGGCTAAACAGTAATCGGGTGCATGGCTATAGACACGCACCCAGTGTATACGTATGGTCACAAAATGGTAGCCATACTGAAGCCCAGAAGTAGTGGAGTTGAAATTCAGGGAGGAGGAGAGCTCTTCAGTATCTTAAGCCCAACGACTAAATACTTTAGATCCTCGATCTGAAGAGGGGGGACCTGAGTTCAGGCCTTTGAATTTGCATCATTTTAATTTTAAGAAGCAAGGCTCTAACCCCTGGCTCACAGCTTGGGAATCATCCAAAAATCTCTGTGGCCCTCCTTTTGAAGCTTTCCCCCTGGACAGTCAAGAGAGGCAAGCTTATGGGGCCAGGAGAAGATAGTAGAAGAAGGGTTAGGTGAGATGCATGCCACTTTGAAAGTGCCAGACCTCAGGGCTAGCTTGTACCTTAGCTCCCAGTGGGGCAGAAATTATGCCACTGCATTTTATCCTATGACTCTTATATGCAAGTTGAAGGAATTCAGTTTCAAAAGGAGTGCTGGGGAAAGGCCTGGGTAGTGCTTAGCCTGTGGAGTGGTGGTTGGCAACTGTCCTTGGAAACTGAGGGTGGGGGGAAAATCAGTTCTAACCATCTTCTGTGGGCCAAATACTAGGAAGCTAGGTCTTCTTTGAGCTCAACCTCACAGCTCATCTGTAGGGGCTAGAAGGTCTGAGGGCGACATCTATCCTCCTGCTCTTTTCCAGGACTTAGGCCAAAATACAAGAATACGATGCTAGGTATGGTATGGACAGTGTGTAGTCTGCAGACTACATGCAGCATGCATGCATCTGCTCATGTCTCCTCTCTGAAGGGCTAATAGTGTGATAAAGGGTGACATTCTGTTCTTTCTTGGTCATCTAAGTGGCTCATTCCTCAGTCACCTACAGGGCATTTTTGGCACTTACGGACCCAAGGGAATTGTACTCCGAAAAAGGAGGGTGACTGGCTGCTTCCAGACAAAAAAAAACAAAACACAACATGGCGCTGTACTTTAAATTCCACGCGCCCCGACTCTGAGCCCAGCGCAAGCCCAGAAGAGGTATTGACTTAAGCTGGCCCTGGCTCACCCAGTGTCTCTATAGATCAGGTTTTTCAGTTGGGCTTTTTTGATAGTTTTATCTAATAGCTGATTTAATCAATTTTAGATAAAAGCACAAAAAGATCTGCAGAAGCACCTGATCTATACAGATGCTGCACATCTGGGTTACACTAATGCGCTGCTTTTCCAGTAAAGCACGTTTTATTTTATTTTATTTTATTTTATTCTATTTTTTTTTTTTTTTTTTTTTTTTTTTACACCATGTCTGGCAGTGCCCATAGTAACTATGCAGTTGAAGAGACTGGAAACAAAATTTGTTTCAAAAAGACCGCTTTTCTTTCTGGACAATTTATCTGAGTTGCCAGAAGACCTGGATTCTACCCTGTCCCCCTTCTCCCTTCACCCACAGACGATTCCTTCTGGGGAGACCTCTCCCTGTGATGCCCATCACGCCTTTTCTCCAACTAATGTTAGTAACTCAGTGCATCTTTACACATGCTCTGGGGCTGGGGGGGAATTTATTTAGAGAGGCTATTGGAGATGCTCTAATTAAAGTGGCTACAGTGCTTTGTCTTGTGTATTCAGCATCCTTCACTTCAGAATGATGTTGGTGCTGCTTAACTAAAGCTCGTTTGATGAGCTTTAATTAAAGCACCCCTGCCACCATTTTGAGGCAAGGGGCACTGAGTCCATGAGACACAGGGGCTGCTGGAACACACACAGCAGACTCCGTTATTTACAGCATGTTGGAGGAGCGTCCCTGCACATCTACAGGCGCTCGCTGCTTTTAAAGAAGCACCGTAGAAGATAAAGGCTTAGACTGAGCAGGTTTAGTTCCTTCCCCACAGGGGAATAAGGCCTAGAACCCAAGATCTCTGGCTTCCCTAGTGAGTGTCCTCGCCACTGAGCTATGGTGGGGAAAGGGGGGACACATACAGCCTTTTTCTGTGCCTGACACAAAGTCTGGTTGTCCTGGGTTTTGAATGACTCCATTTCAATCCTTAGACTGTTTTACAAGTCCATAATCAGTGCAAGTAAGAACTATGGCTCTTGGTTCACGTGCCAAGTCCCCATGACTACCTATGTTTCCATGTGGGCAAGTCCGTGTGCCCACCACTACAATCCCCCTAGGTACATAGGTGACAGAATGTCCCAGAGGCAGCAAAAATGGACACTTTCGGCACCTCTACACAAGTGCAGAGACTGCAGATGTGATTCATCTAGTCTGCTGGAGCATGACAATTACCGCGCTCCAAAAGCCTCCTGGGTCTCCTGCATCAGTGACTCCATGCTCAAAAATGGCAGTGGCAACACTTGAACTCAAGCTTGTTGAATGCGTTTTAGTTCAAGCACCCCACTGCCATTTTTAAGAGCAGGGATGCTGATGTAAAAGATGCAGCTGTGCTTTATATACAGCCGCTCTTGGAGCCACTCTAATTAAGGTGCCTCCCCCGCTCCACTCTGGAGCACATGTAAAAGTGCCCCTAGATGACCAGGAAATAAGAGAGCATCACCCAAAGTGCATGCAAGCACTGAAACGAACAGTTATATGGCAGGGTGAGCTGCAGTTAATGCACAAAGAATAATAAACTTATGCTCAATGTACACTCATAATTCCATCCTCAGGCTTGACCTTCTCTTTTTGATCTCCCACAACTTCCTTGCACCCACCATCTGAACTGCTGCATTTGTCTCCTTCCTACAGTGTAAAAGCATATCTAAACTTTGAAACGTGCTTCTGACTTTGACCTCTACAACAGTCCTGTGACAATGAGTTTGTGTTGGATGTTGTGGTCTCTCCTTGCCTCATGGCTGTGGGCAGTGGAAACCTCTCAGCTTCTTGTCCCTTTCAGGTCACGTATTTCTCTTTTTGGTAGGAGAAACTCTCATGTCCAGTCATTCCTTTCCCTGTTGCAGAGGCCCTTGCCCTGGCTGGAGGTGTCACTGAATATGGTTATGATGAAGCTGCAGAAGTTCCTGATCTTCCACATTTTCCTGTTTCTGGACTCACTGGTGTCCCAGCAGAAAGAGAGGAGAACATACAGACTTACAGGGACCCAGAGACAGGTGAGAGGGAAGGGCAGTATTTCTAGTGCTCACAACATTATCACTTGTCTCACAACATGAGGTCTTTCAAAATCCGCAGCTCAAGAAGGAAGATGAGCACAAGAAAAATCCTGTTTCCCTTTAAAGATCAGCCAGTTTTCTAGCCCTTATTACTGCAGTAGGAAGCTTCAGGACATGAAACAGGGTTAACTTCAGGGCTCAAATACAGAAACCAAAGGGTGGAAAAGCTTAATGCAAAAGTCTAAAGTAGCCATCCTGAGAGAGGCAGACATGGAGCGTGCAGGTACTTGTCATAAAAGCCCTTTGAACTTTTCTTCCAAGTGCTAAGCTACTGCCTTACAACCTGCAGGGCATTGTCTTGGGATGGATTATACAGTTCTGTGAATTAAATGAGAATAAACTCTGAATCTGCTTTGTGTGAGACTTGCAATGTCCTCCACTATACCATCCTTGCTCTTAAGATATATTATGGTGAAGGGAGCCCTCCTCTCTTCAGTTTCCTTCTGGCATGATGACTCCCTAGGGGTATAGACATTGTCTGAAGAAAATGTGACCCCATCACTGAGAAGAAGGAAGCCAACCCCTTAGTTTCTGACCCCTCTCTTGAACACAGCAGATCACAGCACAGGAGCCGATCTGCTCCCACAACTTTCTTTGCAGAATTCCTTTGACAATGTGGGAGTGAGTTGCAGTCTTTTTATCAGCATCATAAGGTCCTCAGAGCATCTTGCCCATGTGCATAGAATCACAGACAGCTGTTAAAGACCACCTCACCCCCAAGGAATGAAACTCTGGCAAAGAATAGGTGCCTGGAGTGAAGAGATGCCAAGGATTCATGTTGAGAAACACTGTGCCATCAGCTGAAAAGAACCTACCTCCCTGGGTGCCTCCAGGCTAGAATGGCTTAAGGTTCCCAATGTAAAACCTTGGAATAAGAGAGAACTATAAATATAAAATCCAAATTATCCCCTTTGACAGCTCCATTTAATGATTTTTTGATTAATAACCGGGTGCCTGGAATTCAGATGAACTGGGATCGGTGCCTAGGCTTTCTACACAGTCCCTGAAGAGAATTATGAGCCTCCAAAGGGTGCCTCACCAAAGTCATTTCTCAGGTTGACAGGATTCGATGAGAGCAAGGGTGTTCTTCACTTACATCCATCCTTAGAGCTATCCCTGCCTAGGTGTGCTTCTGAACCCCAGTTCCTGTTTTGAGGAAGGCAAGGACCTAATGCCACTGCTACCCAACTGTTTCATAGCTGTCTGCTATTTAGAGCACTCCCAGGTTAACGCTGAGAGTTGTGTTCCAGGCCCTCTTCCTCCCTATGGAATCAAGTCCTGATCCTCCATTGCCCAGAAGAGTAGCCTGCATTGCCCAAAAGATGTCACAAATGCTCTAATACTCATGCTGAATCTTAGCATCTGTGCTGCAAAGAATGTAAGTGTAGCCCTTGCAGGCAAAGAGAGTAAGAATGGAAACTTGTCTGGGCTCAATTAGAAGGATTGGTTGACCAGTGGCAGCACATGCTGTAGGCTGCACATGGGTTATGTGAATCTTTGTGGGCTCATATTAGACATATTCTCTGCCATTTGTTTCTGTTGATATTTTTCAGAATGGAGCATGCCTTGGCTTAAAAGTGAAGGAACCTTTGAGTCTCTGGAAGATGACCCAGCCCTTCTTCCTGGAGACACGGGTTATGACGACGTTGAAGATGTCTTGTCTGTGTCCTCACTCTAAGAATGGATTTGTGTTGAGATAATATCCCGTGGGAGTCTAAATGCTGAATGATTAGGAGCCTTCCATCCAAAATACATTGTGGGCCATAGGAGTCAAAGGAGCAACCCCACCTGGAACTATTGTGACTGACTTTTTGAACAGGGTTTTTTGTACTGGCCAAGATATCTAAATGTGACCAAGGAAGGAGCTGTAACTTGCCCTTTCATTTTGTACTTCTCAGGCTCTCCAGGCATCTTCTGGTTTTTCTTCCTTATCATAAATTTAACCTTTTTTCTTAAATAAACCTTTTTTGTTAGTAATTCAGAGTTGCTGCTTCTCTCATGAATTCCATCAGCTATCTCCCTCGGAGATGTCACACTGCCCTGGGCTGTCTCCCTCCATGGTTATTTTCAGTTATTGTCAAAACAATGTGACATGAAAGGCATCACTCTGGAGCAGAATGACCCTTTCTTCCCATCTTGAGTAACCACCACAGTGATAGCAGAGATGCACTCAGCTGCTGTTCTGGTGGACTTGGACTGTGGGCAGACACTCATGCACCACAAACACAGAGCCTGCTAAGGCTAAGGCCACTAATCTGTGTGACACCATGGTGGGAGACTTCTGTGCCATCCCATTCACAATGCGGGGTCAACCACACTTGATTACTGGATCTGCTCATGCCAGGGAATGCCTGATCAGGGCTATGAACAAATTTTAAATATTTCTTGTAAGGCTGACAGGGACAGAACAGTGCTAGAGGATGACCGGGGTGATTTTCTGTACACTGAATATGGCCAGCCAGGCTGCTCAATGGAGACTTCAATACTGAGCTCCAGTTCCAGCCAAGGGAAAAGTAGCTTTTTTTGGAGTCTAAGTGCTTTAAGATTTATGGATCCATCTTGCAGGTACCGGCACCCGGAACACAAGGGGGTGATGGGGTAATAAGAGGCTGTGGCAACTCCATAGCTAGTTGCTGCACTAGTCCTATAAAGCAGGCATTGTCAGCTGGGGGTACACATACCCCCAGGGGGTACTTGGAAAAGGCCTAGACAGTACGCAAGTGTGGGCTGGACAAGGGAGGATTGGGTGGTGGCGCTTTGTCCCTGCCTGCCTGTGTCTCCCCACCCTCACCCACCCACCCCATCGTACAACCCCCAAGGCAGCAAGCTCCATGTCCGGCCGCAGACCACACCCCCTGCTCTGCATCTGGCCATGCACCACCCCCGACCGCTCCACGTCCAGTCACATGCCACCCCTGACCCCCACTCTGTGTCCAGCCAACAGGGCAACATGCATTAAAACAGGTTGAAAACCCCTGCTATAAAGGAATCCTAGCCAAGGTGCCAGTTAGGAGCCACATGAAACTCCTGGGTGGGAGTTGTGCAGATGTCCCCTTAAAGAGGCACTTGGGGGGGAATCTGCTGATAGGCCCTTCCGTTCTCTCCCCTCCCCTCCCCTCCTCTCTGACCCCAGTCCTGGTGGGGACAGGGTAAGTCGCAACGTATCTATTTCTTGCCTTCTGTGCTGACCACTCCAGGCATTTCTGCTCACAGGGTTGGGGAGGGATCTTAGATACAAGTTGGCCTCAAGCAGACAGGGTGGAGAGGATCATGGGGAATTAAACGCAGCCCCTGAAACCAGAAGAGAGAGAGAAATTACAGGGAAAGTGGCCTCCTCTGGGACTCTCAGACAGGAAATGTGCTTTTGGGGTTTGGAATTGAAATAAAGTGGGGATTACTGCGGCTGATGATAACAGAATGGAGAAGGGAAAATTCTGGGTGCATGTGTCAGGGAGAGCGGGACTGTAGGGGTTAACAGACAGCTGCAGCTCAGGGAAGGATGGTATCAGGACACTGTGAATGGCCATAGTACAAGGGACTTGGGAAAGTGTGAGAGTGGAGAGAGGACTCCAGGGGTGAGCGTTCCCAGCTAGGAGAATGGGAGAGGGAAATTCAAGAGACTGGGTGTTCAATAGCAACGGGCACACAAAAGACCTTTGCGGGGTCCCAACTAAGACTTCTGTTTGCAGTGATTCTACTGTCTACTTGTAAATATAGCCCTGTTTCTCCCTATTTAGGGGCATAGCGCTAGTTCCCAAAACCTAGTAAATTCAGGTAAGTTTTTCCCATCATACTCAGCTAGCAAACCTGCTACCCTATCAAAGAAGGTATGATTTGTTCTAATAAAATGGTGTTAGCCACTAGGGGCACTAGTGGCTAAAAATGTTGTTATTTATTGCTTTAAGGTTTTTAGAGGAGGCATTTGTATGCATGTGTTTAAGAGGGATCTAGAGAAAGAGATCTTAAGCAAACTAGAAATGACTCATTCCCTCCTTTGCATTTCTTAGTTCATCTCATATTCATCATTTGACAGCAGATCCACATTTCCCCTGATCTTTATTGCCCACCTGAAGTATTGATAGAGCCATTGCCTGTTGTCATTTTTTTCCCCCTTGCTTACCTGATTTTCCCCCTACCTCTCGGTTCTCTGTCTTTATTCACTTCTTCACACAGCCTTCTTTCATTGTTCTGCATGTTGACCTTGGTTTTCAGCTCCAGCAATTCCTGACCTAAGCAGCTGCACGCCAACTCATCCAAAGCCCTTCAGTCTTGAGCTGCAGGCCCATTTGATGGTTAATTTCCACCAATTGGAGTACAGTATACAAATACCCTTGTGGGAATAACCAGTGACTGACTTAATCATCTCTTCTATCACAATGCCTCTATGCCCACAGTATTTTTCAAAACTGCAGGAACTGGAGCGTGTGGGTGAAAAACTAGCGTCAAGCTATTTTGATGTTCTCTTTTCCTGATTGGCATCTGAATCACTATGGATCATCTCATTGATGCCTGGATGGCTCCCCAGTATATTGGAGTAGATTGGACATGGTCTTCATGGTTTAGCACGGCACAGAGAGGCAGAGAAATGCCATCCAGCTAAGCATTCAGTGTTTCTCCACTTGGCCAGCAAGGACCTGCTTCTACTCGCTAGCTATCTCCGCTCCTCCCTTCCAGCATGACCCTACACAGTAGGGATGTGTGGAATTTCACCAGGTGTTTTGTTTTGAACCTGTTTCAATGTGTTTTGAGCTTGAAAAACCAAAATCAAAACCAAAAAAAATAGGCTTCAAAATGAAAGTGGGGCTCTCAAAACATTCAAAAGTTTTGAAACATTTCAAGTTTCAAAGCCAGGTTTGCTTGGCTTCAGCACTGGTGCCAGCCAGCAGTGGCAGCCTTCTGTCATCCCACGCACAGATCTGGGAACCCGCTCCCCCAGGAAGAGTCCAGCAGAGCCCTGCAGCCTCCAGGGGGTGCAAGCACCCAAATCTACACACTGGATGACAGGAAGCTGCAACTGCCATCAAGTGATACAAGATTTCCTTTCAACTGTTTGAGGTGCAGTTTCCCAGAAACCTCTGCACCTATCTCCTTGAAGTTGGGAAGGCTTCATGCCCTCAGAAGGGGCTACCATCCCTGCAATTTTAATCCAAATCAGGCAAGAAATGACAAAAAGTTTTAGGCATTTTCAAGATTCCCAATTACAGCCTTTGGGCGAAACTTTGAAATGCGTTAAAACAGCAAAACCATTGTGACGAAACGAAATGGGACAGTCATCCCAAATGAAAAAAAATGATGAAACTAAACACTGTCCCTTCGAAACAGTGAAACAAATGTGGAAATGAATCAATGGTGTTTCACACAGTCCTAGTAAGTGGATATGTGTGCTGGGGACAAAAAGTGAGCATGCTCAGTAGGTTTTTCATAGATTTCATAGATTTCATAGACATCAGGGCTGGAAGGGACCTCGGAAGATCATCGAGTCCAGCCCCCCGCCCAAAGGGCAGGAAGTCAGCTGGGGTCATAGGATCCCAGCAAGATAAGCATCCAGTTTCATCTTGAAGGTGTTCAATGAAGGCGCTTGAACCACCTCCAGTGGCAGGCTGTTCCAGACCTTGGGGGCTCGGACAGTAAAGAAATTCTTCCTTATGCC